>NW_027436543.1:0-113408 GCF_031877795.1 Strix aluco
TCCTCTCTCCTCATTCACTCTCCTCTTCTCTCCCTTCCTCCTCACTTTCCCTCCTCTCTCCTCCTCCTCTTTCGTCTTCCTCTCTCTTCCTCCTCTCTCTTCCTCTTCTCTCTTTCTTCTCTCTTTTCCTCCTCCTCTTCCTCCTCTCTACTTTTTCTCTCTTTTCCTCCTCTCTCCTCTTCCTCTCTTTTCCTCCACTCTATTCCTACTCTCTCCTCTTCGTCTCTCTTCCTCCCCTCTCTTCCTCCTCTCTCTTCCTCCTCTCTTTTCCTCCTCCTCTTCCTCCGCTCTCTTCCTCCTCTCTCTTCCTCCTCTATTTTCCTCCCCTCTCCTCCTCCACTCTCCTCTTCCTCTCTCTTCCACCTCTCTTTTCCTCCTCTCTCTTCCTTCTCTCTCCTCTTCCTCTCTCGTCCTCATCTCTTCTCCTCCTCTCTCTTCCTCCTCTCTCCTCTTCCTCTCTCTTCCTCCTCACTTTTCCTCCTCTCTCTTCCTCCTCTTTCGTCTTCCTCTCTCTTCCTCCTCTCTTTTCCTCCTCTCTCTTCCTCCTCTCTCTTCCTCCTCTCTCTTTCTCCTCTCTTTTACTCATCCTCTTCCTCCTCTCTCATTTTTCTCTCTTTTCCTCCTCACTCCTCTTCCTCTCTTTTCCTCCACTCTATTCCTACTCTCTCCTCTTCGTCTCTCTTCCTCCTCTCTTTTACTGTCTCTCCTCCCATCTCCTCTTCCTCTCTCTTCCTCCTCTCTCTTCCTCCTCTATCTTCCTCCTCTCTCCTCTTCCTCTCTCTTCCTTATCACTTTTCCTCCTCTCTCTTCCTCCTCTCTCCTCTTCCTCTCTCTTCCTCCTCTCTCTTCCTCTTCTCTCTTCCTCATCACTCTTCATCCTCTCTCTTCCTCCTCTCTCTTCCTCCACTCTTTTCTTCCTCTCTCCTTTTTCTCACTCTTCCTCCTCTGTCTTCCTCCTAGCTCTTCCTCCCCTCTTTTCCTCCTCTCTCTTCCTCCTCTCTCTTCCTCCTCTCATTTCCTCGTCTCTCCTTTTCCTCTCTCATCCTCCTCTCTCTTCCTCCTCTCTCTTCCTCCTCTCTTTTCCAACTCCTCTTCCTCCTTTATCCTTTTCCTCTCTCTTCCTCCTCTCTCTTCCTCCTCTATTTTCGTCCCCTCTCCTCCTCCTCTCTCCTCTTCCTCTCTCTTCCACCTCTCTTTACCTCCTCTCTCTTCCTTCTCTCTCCTCTTCCTCTCTCGTCCTCATCTCTTCTCCTCCTGTCTCTTCCTCCTCTCTCCTCTTCCTCTCTCTTCCTCCTCTCTCTTCCTCCTATCTCTTCCTTCTCCTCTTTTCCTCCTCTCTCTTCCTCCTCTCTCTTCATCCTCTCATTTCCTCGTCTCTCCTTTTCCTCTCTCATCCTCTCTCTCTCTTCCTCCTCTCTCCTCTTCCTCTCTCTTCCTCCTCTCTCTTCCTCCTCTCTATTGCAACTCCTCTTCCTCCTTTATCCTTTTCCTCTCTCTTCCTCCTCTCTCTTCATCCCCTCTCCTCTTCCTCTCTCTTCCTCCTCTCTCTTCCTCCTCACTCTTCCTCATCTCTCTTCCTCCTTTCTCCTCTTCCTCTCACTTCCTCCTCCCTCTTCCTCCTCTCTTTTCCCCCTCTCTCTTCCTCCTCTCTCTTCGTCCTCTCCTTTCCTCCTCATCTTCCTCCTCTCTCCTGTTCCTCTCTCTTCCACCTCTCTTTTCCTCCTCTCTATTTCTTCTCTCTCCTCTTCCTCTCTCGTCCTCATCTCTTCTCCTCCTCTCTCTTCCTCCTCTCTCTTCCTCCTCTCTCCTCTTCCTCTCTCTTCCTCCTCACTTTTCCTCCTCTCTCCTCCTCCTCTTTCGTCTTTCTCTCTCTTCCTCCTCTCTCTTCCTCCTCTCTCTTCCTCCTCTCTTTTCCTCGTCTCTCTTCCTCCTCTATCTTTCTCCTCTCTTTTCCTCCTCCTCTTCCTCCTCTCTCCTTTTTCTCTATTTTCGTCCTCTCTCCTCTTCCTCTCTTTTCCTCCAATCTATTCCTACTCTCTCCTCTTCGTCTCTCTTCCTTCTCTCTCTTCCTCCTCTCTCCTTAACCTCTCTCTTCCTCCGCTCTCTTCCTCCTCTCTCTTCCTCCTCTCTTTTCCTGTCTCTCCTCCTCTCTCCTCTTTCTCTCTCTTCCTCCTCTCTCTTCCTCCTCTATCTTCCTCCTCTCTCCTCTTCCTCTCTCTTCCTCATCTCTTTTCCTCCTCTCTCTTCCTCCTCTTTCCTTATCCACTCTCTTCCTCCTCTCTCGTCCTCCTCTCTCTTCCTCCTCTCTCTTCCTCTTCTCTCTTCCTCCTCTCTCTTCCTCCTCTCTTTTCCAACTCCTCTTCCTCCTTTATCATTTTCCTTTCTCTTCCTCCTCTCTCTTCATCCTCTCTCCTCTTCCTCTCTCTTCCTCCTCTCTCTTCCTCCTCACTCTTCCTCCTCTCTCTTCCTCCTTTCTCCTCTTCCTCTCACTTCCTCCTCCCTCTTCCTCCTCTCTCTTCCTCATTTCTCTTCCTCCTCTCTCTTCCTCTTCTCTCTTCCTCCTCTCTCTTCCTCCTCTCTTTTACTCCTCTCTTTTACTCCTGTCTCTTCCTCCTCACTCCTCCTCCTCTCTCCTCTTCCTCTCTCTTCCCCCTCTCTCTTCCTCCTCTCTCTTCCTCCTCTCCTTTCCTCCTCCTCTTCCTCCGCTCTCTTCCTCTTCTCTCTTCCTCCTCTATTTTCCTCCCCTCTCCTCCTCCACTCTCCTCTTCCTCTCTCTTCCACCTCTCTTTTCCTCCTCTCTCTTCCTTCTCTCTCCTCTTCCTCTCTCGTCCTCATCTCTTCTCCTCCTCTCTCTTCCTCCTCTCTCCTCTTCCTCTCTCTTCCTCCTCACTTTTCCTCCTCTCTCTTCCTCCTCTTTCGTCTTCCTCTCTCTTCCTCCTCTCTTTTCCTCCTCTCTCTTCCTCCTCTCTCTTCCTCCTCTCTCTTTCTCCTCTCTTTTCCTCATCCTCTTCCTCCTCTCTCATTTTTCTCTCTTTTCCTCCTCACTCCTCTTCCTCTCTTTTCCTCCACTCTATTCCTACTCTCTCCTCTTCGTCTCTCTTCCTCCTCTCTCTTCCTCCTCTCTCCTTTTCCTCTCTCTTCCTCCTCTCTCGTCCTCCTCTCTCTTCCTCCTCTCTTTTACTGTCTCTCCTCCCATCTCCTCTTCCTCTCTCTTCCTCCTCTCTCTTCCTCCTCTATCTTCCTCCTCTCTCCTCTTCCTCTCTCTTCCTTATCACTTCTCCTCATCTCTCTTCCTCCTCTCTCCTCTTCCTCTCTCTTCCTCCTCTCTCTTCCTCTTCTCTCTTCCTCATCACTCTTCATCCTCTCTCTTCCTCCTCTCTCTTCCTCCACTCTTTCTTCCTCTCTCCTTTTTCTCACTCTTCCTCCTCTCTCTTCCTCCTAGCTCTTCCTCCCCTCTTTTCCTCCTCTCTCTTCCTCCTCTCTCTTCCTCCTCTCATTTCCTCGTCTCTCTCCTTTCCTCTCTCATCCTCTCTCTTCCTCCTCTCTCTTCCTCCTCTCTATTACAACTCCTCTTCCTCCTTTATCCTTTTCCTCTCTCTTCCTTCTCTCTCTTCATCCCCTCTCCTCTTCCTCTCTCTTCCTTCTCTCTTCCTCCTCACTCTTCCTCATCTCTCTTCCTCCTTTCTCCTCTTCCTCTCACTTCCTCCTCCTCTCCTCTCTCTTCCCCCTCTCTCTTCCTCCTCTCTCTTCTCCTTCCTCCTCCTCTTCCTCCTCTCTCCTCCTCTCTCCTCTCTCTTCCTCCTCTCTCTCCTCTCTCTCCTCTTCCTCTCTCGTCCTCATCTCTTCTCCTCCTCTCTCTTCCTCCTCTCTCCTCTCCTCTCTCTTCCTCCTCACTTTCCTCCTCTCTCCTCCTCCTCTTTCGTCTTCTCCTCTCTCCTCTCTCTCTCTCTCTCTCTTCTCTCTTCTCTCCTCTTCTCTCTTCCTCCTCTCTCTTCTCCTCTCTTTCCTCCTCCTCTTCCTCCTCTCTCCTTTTCTCACTCTTCCTCCTCTCTCCTCTTCCTCTCTTTTCCTCCACTCTATTCCTACTCCCTCTCTCTTCGTCTCTCTCCTCTCCTCTCTTCTCCTCTCTCTTCTCCTCTCTCTTCCTCTCTTCTTCCTCTCTCTCTCATCTTCCTCTTCTCTCTTCCTCACTTCCTCATCTCTCTCCTCTCTCTCCCTCTCTCTCCTCCTCTCTCTCTTCCTCTCTCTTCTCCTCTCTCTCTTCCTCCTCTCTCCTCTCCTCTCTCTTCTTCCTCTCTCTTCCTCCTCTCTCTTCCTCTTCTTCTCTCTTTCCTCCTCTCTTCCTCCTCTCTCTTCCTCCTCTCTCCTTCCTCCTCTCTTCCTCCTCTCTTCCTTCCACTCTCTTCCTCTCTCTTCCTCGTCTCTTCCTCTCTCTCTTCTCCTCTCTCTCCTCTCTCCTCTCTCTCTTCTCCTCTATCTCTTCCTCCTCTCTTTCCTCCACTCTCCTCTCCTCTCTCTCCTCCTCTCTCTTCCTCCTCTCTTCCTCTTCCTCTCTCTTCCTCCTCTCTCTTCTCCTCTCTCTTCCTCCTCCTCCTCCTCTCCTCTCTCTCTTCCTCTCTCTCCTCCTCACGCTCCTCCTCTCTCTTCCTCCTCTCTTTCCTCCTCTCTTCCTCCGCTCTCTTCTTTTCCTCCTCTCTCTTCCTTCTCTCTCCTCTTCCTCTCTCTTCCTCCTCACCTTTCTACCTCTGTCCTCCTCCTCATTCGTCTTCCTATCTCTTCCTCCTCTCTTTTCCTCGTCTCTCTTCCTCCTCTCTCTTTCTCCTCTCTTTTCCTCCTCCTCTTCCTCCTCTCTCATTTTTCTCTCTTTTCCTCCTCTCTCCTCTTCCTCTCTTTTCCTCCACTCTATCCTACTCTCTCCTCTTCGTCTCTCTTCTCCCCTCTCTTCCTCCTCTCTCTTCCTCATGTCTTTTCCTCTTCTCTCTTCCTCCTCTCTGCTCTTCCTCTCCCTCCTCTCTCTTACTCCACTCTCTTCTCCTCTCTCTTCCTCCTCTTCTTCCTCCTCTCTCCTCTTCCTCTCTCTTCCTCCTCTCTCTTACTCCACTCTCTTCCTCCTCTCTCCTTTTCCTCTCTCTTTCTCCTCTCTCTTCCTCCTCTCATTTCCTCATGTCTCCTTTTCTCTCTCTTCCTCCTCTCTCTTCCTCCTCTCTCTTCCTCCTCTATTTTCCACTCGTCTTCCTCCTTTCTCTTTCCTCTCTCTTCCTCCTCTCTCTTCATCCTCTCTCCTCTTCCTCTCTCTTCCTCCTCTCTCTTCCTCCTCTCTCTTCCTCCTCTCTCTTCCTCCTCTCTCCTCTTCCTCTCTCTTGTTCCTCTTCTTCTCCTCTCTTTTCCTCCTCTCTATTCCTCCTCTCTCATTTTCCTCTCTCTTCCTCCTCTCTCTTCCTCCTCTCTCCTCTTCCTCTCTCTTCCTCCTCTCTCTTCCTCCTATTTTTTCCTCCTCTCTCCTCCTCCTCTCTCCTCTTCCTCTCTCTTCCTCCTCTGTCTTCCTCCTCTCTCTTCCTCTCTCTTCCTCCTCTCTCCTCTTCCTCCTCTTCCTCCTCTCTTTTCCTCCTCTCTCTTCCTCCTGTCTCCTCTTCCTCTCTCCTCTTCCTCTCTCTTCCTCCTCTATTTTCCTCCTCTCTCCGCCTCCGCTCTCCTCTTCCTCTCTCTTCCTCCTCTCTCTTCCTCGTCTCTCTTCCTCCTCTCTCTTCCTCCTCTCTCCTTTTCCTCTCTCTTCCTCCTCTCTCTTCCTCCTCTCTCCTCTCCCTCTCTATTCCTCTCTCTCTTCCTCCTCTCTTTACCTCCTCTCTCTCCTTCTCTCTCCTCTTCCTCTCTCGTCCTCATCTCTCTTCCTCCTCACTTTTCCTCCTCTCTCCTCCTCCTCTCTCCTCTTCCTCTCTCTTCCTCCTCTCTCTTCATCCTCTCTCTTCATCCTGTCTCTTGCTCCTCTCTCTTCCTCCACTCTTTCCTCCTCTCTCCTTTTCTCACTCTTCCTCCTCTTCCTCCTCGCTCTTCCTCCTCTCTTTTCTCGTCCTCTTCCTCCTCTCTCATTTTCCTCTCTCTTCCTCCTCTCTCTTCCTCCTCTCTCCTCTCCCTCTCTATTCCTCCTCTCTCTTCCTCCTCTCTCTTCATCCTCTCTCTTCCTCGTCTCTCTTCCTCCTCTCTCTTCCTCCTCTATCCTCTTCCTCTCTCTTCTTCCATTCTCTTCCTCCTATCTCTTCCTTCTCTCTCTTCCTCCTCTATTTTCCTACACTCTCATCCTCCTCTCTCCTCTTCCTCTCTCCTCCACCTCCCTTTTCCTCCTCTCTCTCCTTCTCTCTCCTCGTCCTCTCTCGTCGTCATCTCTCTTCCTACTCACTTTTCCTCCTCTCTCCTCCTCCTCTTTCGTCTTCCTCTCTCTTCCTCCACTCTATACTCTTCCTCCTCTCTCTTCATCGTCTCTCTTACTCCTCTCTCTTCCTCCACTCTTTTCCTCCTCTCTCCTTTTTCTCACTCTTCCTCCTCTCTCCTCCTCCTCTCTCTTCCTCCTCTCTTTTCCTCCTACCCTTTCTCCTCTCTCCTTTTCCTTTCTCTTCCTCCTCTCTCTTCCTCCTCTCACCTCTCCCTCTCTATTCCTCCTCTCTCTTCCTCCTTTCTCTTCCTCCTCTCTCATTTACCTCTCTCTTCCTCCTCTCTCCTCTTCCTCTCTCTTCCTCCTCGCTCTTCCTCCTCTATCTTCATCCCCTCTTTTCCTCCTCTCTCTTTCTCCTCTCTCTTCCTCCTCTTATTTCCTCGTGTCTCCTTTTCCTGTCTCTTCCTCCTCTCTCTACCTCCTCTCTCATTACCTCTCTCTTCCTCCTCTCTCCTCTTCCTCTCTCTTCCTCCTCGCTCTTCCTCCTCTATCTTCATCCCCTCTTTTCCTCCTCTCTCTTTCTCCTCTCTCTTCCTCCTCTCTTCTCCAACTCCTCTTCCTCCTTTCTCCTTTTCCTCTCTCTTCCTCCTCTCTCTTCCTCCTCTCTTCCTCTTCCTCTCTCCTCTTCCTCTCTCTTCCTCCTCTCTCTTCCTCCTCTCTCTTCTCCTCTCTCTTCCTCCTCTCTCCTCTTCTCTCTCTTCCTCCTCCTTCTTCTCCTCTCTCTTCTCCTCTCTCTTCTCCTCTCTCCTCTTCCTCTCTCTTCCTCCTCTCTCTTCTCCTCTTTTTCCTCCTCTCTCCTCCTCCTCTCTCCTCTTCCTCTCTCTTCCTCCTCTCTCTTCCTCTCTCTTCCTCCTCTCTCCTCTTCCTCCTCTTCCTCCTCTCTTTTCCTCCTCTCTCTTCCTCCTCTCTCCTCCTCCTCTCTCCTCTGCCTCTCTCTTCCTCCTCTCTCTTCCTCTTCTCTCTCCTCCTCTCTCTTCCTCCTCTCTTTTACTCCTCTCTTTTACTCCTGTCTCTTCCTCCTCACTCCTCCTCCTCTCTCCTCTTCCTCTCTCTTCCCCCTCTCTCTTCTCCTCTCTCTTCCTCCTCTCCTTTCCTCCTCCTCTTCCTCCGCTCTCTTCCTCTTCTCTCTTCCCTCCTCTATTTTCCTCCCCTCTCCTCCTCCACTCTCCTCTTCCTCTCTCTTCCACTCTCTTTTCCTCCTCTCTCTTCCTTCTCTCTCCTCTTCCTCTCTCGTCCTCATCTCTTCTCCTCCTCTCTCTTCCTCCTCTCTCCTCTTCCTCTCTCTTCCTCCTCACTTTTCCTCCTCTCTTCCTCCTCTTTCGTCTTCCTCTCTCTTCCTCCTCTCTTTTCCTCCTCTCTCTTCCTCCTCTCTCTTCCTCCTCTCTCTTTCTCCTCTCTTTTCCTCATCCTCTCCTCCTCTCTCATTTTTCTCTCTTTCCTCCTCACTCCTCTTCCTCTCTTTTCCTCCACTCTATTCCTACTCTCTCCTCTTCGTCTCTCTTCCTCCTCTCTCTTCCTCCTCTCTCCTTTTCCTCTCTCTTCCTCCTCTCTCGTCCTCCTCTCTCTTCCTCCTCTCTTTTACTGTCTCTCCTCCCATCTCCTCTTCCTCTCTCTTCCTCCTCTCTCTTCCTCCTCTATCTTCCTCCTCTCTCCTCTTCCTCTCTCTTCCTTATCACTTCTCCTCATCTCTCTTCCTCCTCTCTCCTCTTCCTCTCTCTTCCTCCTCTCTCTTCCTCTTCTCTCTTCCTCATCACTCTTCATCCTCTCTCTTCCTCCTCTCTCTTCCTCCACTCTTTTCTTCCTCTCTCCTTTTTCTCACTCTTCCTCCTCTCTCTTCCTCCTAGCTCTTCCTCCCCTCTTTCCTCCTCTCTCTTCCTCCTCTCTCTTCCTCCTCTCATTTCCTCGTCTCTCCTTTTCCTCTCTCATCCTCCTCTCTCTTCCTCCTCTCTCTTCCTCCTCTCTATTACAACTCCTCTTCCTCCTTTATCCTTTTCCTCTCTCTTCCTTCTCTCTCTTACTTATTATCTATTTCTTATATTACCTCTTCGACTTACTTCCTTATCTTTACTCTTAAACTCTCTTTCATTTCTCTCTATTATCCCCTCTCCTCTTCCTCTCTCTTCCTCCTCTCTCTTCCTCCTCACTCTTCCTCATCTCTCTTCCTCCTTTCTCCTCTTCCTCTCACTTCCTCCTCCCTCTTCCTCCTCTCTTTTCCCCCTCTCTCTTCCTCCTCTCTCTTCGTCCTCTCCTTTCCTCCTCCTCTTCCTCCTCTCTCCTCTTCCTCTCTCTTCCACCTCTCTTTTCCTCCTCTCTCTTCCTTCTCTCTCCTCTTCCTCTCTCGTCCTCATCTCTTCTCCTCCTCTCTCTTCCTCCTCTCTCCTCTTCCTCTCTCTTCCTCCTCACTTTTCCTCCTCTCTCCTCCTCCTCTTTCGTCTTTCTCTCTCTTCCTCCTCTCTCTTCCTCCTCTCTCTTATTCCTCTTTTCCTCGTCTCTCTTCCTCCTCTCTCTTTCTCCTCTCTTTTCCTCCTCCTCTTCCTCCTCTCTCCTTTTTCTCACTCTTCCTCCTCTCTCCTCTTCCTCTCTTTTCCTCCACTCTATTCCTACTCCCTCCTCTTCGTCTCTCTTCCTCCTCTCTCTTCCTCCTCTCTCCTTATCCTCTCTCTTCTTCCTCTCTCTTCCACCTCTCTCTTCTCATCTATCTTCCTCCTGTCTCCTCTTCCTCATCACTTTTCCTCATCTCTCTTCCTCCTCTCTCTTCCTCTTCTCTCTTCCCTCCTCTCTGTTCCTCCTCTCTTTTTCTCCTCTCACTTCTTCCTCTCTCCTCCCCCTCTCTCCTCTTCCTCTCTCTTCCTCCTCTCTCTTCCTCCTCTCTCTTAATCCTTTCTTTTCCTCCTCCTTTTCCTCCGCTCTCTTCCTCCTCTTTCTTCCACCTCTCTTTTCCTCCACTCTCTTCCTTCTCTCTCCTCTTCATCTCTCGTCCTCGTCTCTTTTCCTCATCTCTCTTCCTCCTCTCTTCTCCTCCTCTCTCCTCTGCCTCTCTCTTACTCCTATCTCTTCCTCCTCTCTTTTCCTCCACTCTCCTCTTCCTCTCTCTTCCTCCTCTCTCCTACTCCTCTTTCCTCTTCCTCTCTCTTCCTCCTCTCTCTTCCTCCTCTCTCTTCCTCCTCCCTCCTCCCCCTCTCTCCTCTTCCTCTCTCTTCCTCCTCACGCTTCCTCCTCTCTCTTCCTCCTCTCTTTTCCTCCTTCTCTTCCTCCGCTCTCTTCCTCCTCTCTCTTCCTCCTATATTTTCTTCCCCTCTCCTGCTCCTCTCACCTCTTCCTCTCTCTTCCACCTCTCTTTTCCTCCTCTCTCTTCCTTCTCTCTCCTCTTCCTCTCTCTTCCTCCTCACCTTTCTACCTCTGTCCTCCTCCTCATTCGTCTTCCTATCTCTTCCTCCTCTCTTTTCCTCGTCTCTCTTCCTCCTCTCTCTTTCTCCTCTCTTTTCCTCCTCCTCTTCCTCCTCTCTCATTTTTCTCTCTTTTCCTCCTCTCTCCTCTTCCTCTCTTTTCCTCCACTCTATTCCTACTCTCTCCTCTTCGTCTCTCTTCCTCCCTCTCTTCCTCCTCTCTCTTCCTCATGTCTTTTCCTCTTCTCTCTTCCTCCTCTCTGCTCTTCCTCTCCCTCCTCTCTCTTACTCCACTCTCTTCCTCCTCTCTCTTCCTCCTCTTACTTCCTCCTCTCTCCTCTTCCTCTCTCTTCCTCCTCTCTCTTACTCCACTCTCTTCCTCCTCTCTCCTTTTCCTCTCTCTTTCTCCTCTCTCTTCCTCCTCTCATTTCCTCATGTCTCCTTTTCCTCTCTCTTCCTCCTCTCTCTTCCTCCTCTCTCTTCCTCCTCTATTTTCCAACTCGTCTTCCTCCTTTCTCCTTTTCCTCTCTCTTCCTCCTCTCTCTTCATCCTCTCTCCTCTTCCTCTCTCTTCCTCCTCTCTCTTCCTCCTCTCTCTTCCTCCTCTCTCTTCCTCCTCTCTCCTCTTCCTCTCTCTTGTTCCTCCTTCTTCCTCCTCTCTTTTCCTCCTCTCTATTCCTCCTCTCTCATTTTCCTCTCTCTTCCTCCTCTCTCTTCCTCCTCTCTCCTCTTCCTCTCTCTTCCTCCTCTCTCTTCCTCCTATTTTTTCCTCCTCTCTCCTCCTCCTCTCTCCTCTTCCTCTCTCTTCCTCCTCTGTCTTCCTCCTCTCTCTTCCTCTCTCTTCCTCCTCTCTCCTCTTCCTCCTCTTCCTCCTCTCTTTTCCTCCTCTCTCTTCCTCCTGTCTCCTCTTCCTCTCTCCTCTTCCTCTCTCTTCCTCCTCTATTTCCTCCTCTCTCCGCCTCCGCTCTCCTCTTCCTCTCTCTTCCTCCTCTCTCTTCCTCGTCTCTCTTCCTCCTCTCTCTTCCTCCTCTCTCCTTTTCCTCTCTCTTCCTCCTCTCTCTTCCTCCTCTCTCCTCTCCCTCTCTATTCCTCCTCTCTCTTCCTCCTCTCTTTACCTCCTCTCTCTTCCTTCTCTCTCCTCTTCCTCTCTCGTCCTCATCTCTCTTCCTCCTCACTTTTCCTCCTCTCTCCTCCTCCTCTCTCCTCTTCCTCTCTCTTCCTCCTCTCTCTTCATCCTCTCTCTTCATCCTGTCTCTTGCTCCTCTCTCTTCCTCCACTCTTTTCCTCCTCTCTCCTTTTTCTCACTCTTCCTCCTCTTCCTCCTCGCTCTTCCTCCTCTCTTTTTCTCGTCCTCTTCCTCCTCTCTCATTTTCCTCTCTCTTCCTCCTCTCTCTTCCTCCTCTCTCCTCTCCCTCTCTATTCCTCCTCTCTCTTCCTCCTCTCTCTTCATCCTCTCTCTTCCTCGTCTCTCTCCTCCTCTCTCTTCCTCCTCTATCCTCTTCCTCTCTCTTCTTCCATTCTCTTCCTCCTATCTCTTCCTTCTCTCTCTCTCCTCTATTTTCCTACACTCTCATCCTCCTCTCTCCTCTTCCTCTCTCCTCCACCTCCCTTTTCCTCCTCTCTCTTCCTTCTCTCTCCTCGTCCTCTCTCGTCGTCATCTCTCTTCCTACTCACTTTTCCTCCTCTCTCCTCCTCCTCTTTCGTCTTCCTCTCTCTTCCTCCACTCTCTTCCTCCTCTCTCTTCATCGTCTCTCTTACTCCTCTCTCTTCCTCCACTCTTTTCCTCCTCTCTCCTTTTTCTCACTCTTCCTCCTCTCTCCTCCTCCTCTCTCTTCCTCCTCTCTTTCCTCCTACCCTTTCTCCTCTCTCCTTTTCCTTTCTCTTCCTCCTCTCTCTTCCTCCTCTCACCTCTCCCTCTCTATTCCTCCTCTCTCTTCCTCCTTTCTCTTCCTCCTCTCTCATTTACCTCTCTCTTCCTCCTCTCTCCTCTTCCTCTCTCTTCCTCCTCGCTCTTCCTCCTCTATCTTCATCCCCTCTTTTCCTCCTCTCTCTTTCTCCTCTCTCTTCCTCCTCTTATTTCCTCGTGTCTCCTTTTCCTGTCTCTTCCTCCTCTCTCTACCTCCTCTCTCATTTACCTCTCTCTTCCTCCTCTCTCCTCTTCCTCTCTCTTCCTCCTCGCTCTTCCTCCTCTATCTTCATCCCTCTTTTCCTCCTCTCTCTTTCTCCTCTCTCTTCCTCCTCTCTTCTCCAACTCCTCTTCCTCCTTTCTCCTTTTCCTCTCTCTTCCTCCTCTCTCTTCCTCCTCTCTCCTCTTCCTCTCTCCTCTTCCTCTCTCTTCCTCCTCTCTCTTCCTCCTCTCTCTTCTCCTCTCTCTTCCTCCTCTCTCCTCTTCCTCTCTCTTCCTCCTCCTTCTTCCTCCTCTCTCTTCCTCCTCTCTCTTCCTCCTCTCTCCTCTTCCTCTCTCTTCCTCCTCTCTCTTCCTCCTCTTTTTTCCTCCTCTCTCCTCCTCCTCTCTCCTCTTCCTCTCTCTTCCTCCTCTCTCTTCCTCTCTCTTCCTCCTCTCTCCTCTTCCTCCTCTTCCTCCTCTCTTTTCCTCCTCTCTCTTCCTCCTCTCTCCTCCTCCTCTCTCCTCTGCCTCTCTCTTACTCCTCTCTCTTCCTCCTCTCTTGTCCCCCTCTCTCCTCTTCCTCTCTCTTCCTCCTCTCTTTTCCTCCTCTCTCTTCCACCTCTATTTTCCTCCCTCTCCTCCTCTCTCCTCTTCCTCTCTCTTCCACCTCTCTTTTCCTCCTCTCTCTTCTTCCTCTCTCTTCCTGCTCTCCCATCCTCCACTCTCCTTTTCCTCTCTCTTCCTCCTCTCTCTGTCTTCTCTCTTCCTTCTATCTCTTCCTCCTCTCTCTTCGTCCTCTCTCCTCTTCCTCTTTCTTCTGCGTCTCTCTCACTCCTCTCTCTTCCTCCTCTCTTTTCCTGTCTCTCCTCCTCTCTCCTCTTCCTCTCTCTTCCTGCTCTCTTTTCCTCCTCTCTCTTCCTCCTCTCTCTTCCTCCATTCTTTTCATCCTTTCTCTTCCTCCCTCTTCCTCCTCTCTTTTCCTCCTCTCTCTTCCTCCTGTCTCCTCTTCCTCTCTCCTCTTCCTCTCTCTTCCTCTCTATTTTCCTCCTCTCTCCTTCACCTCTCTCTTTCTCCTCACTCTTCCTCCTCTCTCTTCCACCTCTCTCTTCCTCCTCTCTTTTCCTCCTCCTCTTCCTCCTCTCTCTTCTTACTCTCTCTTCCTCCTCTCCCTTCCTCCTCTCTTGTCCAAATCCTCTTCCTCCTTTCTCCTTTTCCTCTCTCTTCCTCCTTCTCTTCATCCTCTCTCCTCTTCCTCTGTATTCCTCCTCTCTCTTCCTCCTCTCTTCCTCCTCTCTCCTCTTCCTCTCTCTTCCTCCTCCTTCTTCCTCTCCTTCTTCCTCCTCACTTTTCCTCCTCTCTCTTCCTCCTCTATCTTCCTCCTCTCTCTTCTCTCTTCTTCCTCTCTCTTCCTACTCTCTTTTTTTCTCCTGTCTCTTCCTCCTCTCTCCTCCCCCTCTCTCCTCTTCCTCTCTCCTCCTCCTCACGCTTCCTCCTTTCTCTTCCTCCTCTCTTTCCCTCCTCTCTCCTCCTCCTCTCTCCTCTTCCTCTCTCTTCTTCCTCTCTCTTCCTCCTCCTTTTCCTGCTCTCTCCTCCTCCTCTCTCTTCTTCTCTCTGTTCCTCCTCTCTCTTACTCCTCTCTCTTTCTCCTCTCTTTTCCTCCTCTTCTTCCTTCTCTCTCTTCCTCCTCTCTCCTCTTCCACTCTCCTTTTCCTCTCTCTTCCTCCTCTCTCTTCTCCTCTATTTTCCTCCTCTCTCCTCCACCTCTCTCTTCCTCCACTCTCTTCCTCCTCTCTCATTTACCTCTCTCTTTCTCCTCTCTCCCCTTCCTCCCTCTTCCTCCTCGCTCTTCCTCCTCTCTCTTCCTCCCCTCTTTCCTCCTCTCTCTTTCTCCTCTCTCTTCCTCCTCTCATTTCCTCATGTCTCCTTTCCTCTCTCTTCCTCCTCTCTCTTCCTCCTCTCTCTTCCTCCTCTGTTTTCCAACTCGTCTTCCTCCTTTCTCCTTTTCCTCTCTCTTCCTCCTCTCTCCTCTTCCTCTCTCTTCCTCCCCTCTTTTCCTCCTCTCTCTTCCTCTTCTCTCGTCCTCCTCTCTCCTCTGCCTCTCTCTTACTCCTCTCTCATCCTCCCCTCTTTTCCTCTTCTCTCTTTCTCCTCTCTCTTCCTCCTGTCATATCCTCGTGTCTGCGTTTCCTCTCTCTTCCTACTCTCTCTTCCTTCTCTCTCTTCCTCCTCTCTTTTCCAACTCCTCTTCCTTCTCTCTCCCCTTCCACTCTCTTCCTCCTCGCTCTTCCTCCTCTCTCCTCCTCCCGTCTTTTCCTCCTCCTTCCTCCTCCTCACTTTTCTTCCTCTCTCTTCCTTCTCTCTCATTATTCTATCTCTTCCTCCTCTCTCTTCCTCCTCTCTCCTCTTCCTCTCTCTTCTTCCTCTCTCTTCCTCCTCTTTTTTCCTCCTCTCTCCTCCTCCTCTCTTCTCTCTCTTCCTCCTCTCTCTTCCTCCTCTCTCTTCATCTCTCCTCCTCCTCTCTCCTCTTCCTCTCTCTTCCTCCTCTCTCTTCATCCTCTCTCTTCATCCTCTCTCTTGCTCCTCTCTCTTCCTCCACTCTTTTCCTCCTCTCTCCTTTTTCTCACTCTTCCTCCTCTTCCTCCTCGCTCTTCCTCCTCTCTTTTTCTCCTCCTCTTCCTCCTCTCTCATTTTCCTCTCTCTTCCTCCTCTCTCTTCCTCCTCTCTCCTCTCCCTCTCTATTCCTCCTCTCTCTTCCTCCTCTCTCTTCATCCTCTCTCTTCCTCGTCTCTCTTCCTCCTCTCTCTTCCTCCTCTATCCTCTTCCTCTCTCTTCCTCCATTCTCTTCCTCCTATCTCTTCCTCCTCTCTCTTCCTCCTCTATTTTCCTACACTCTCATCCTCCTCTCTCCTCTTCCTCTCTCCTCCACCTCCCTTTTCCTCCTCTCTCTTCCTTCTCTCTCCTCGTCCTCTCTCGTCGTCATCTCTCTTCCTCCTCTCTCTTCCTCCTCTCTCTTCATCGTCTCTCTTGCTCCTCTCTCTTCCTCCACTCTTTTCCTCCTCTCTCCTTTTTCTCACTCTTCCTCCTCTCTCTTCCTCCTCTCTCTTCCTCGTCTCTTTTCCTCCTACTCTTTCTCCTCTCTCCTTTTCCTCTCTCTTCCTCCTCTCTCTTCCTCCTCTCTCTTCCTCCTCTCTCCTCTCCCTCTCTATTCCTCCTCTCTCTTCCTTCTCTCTCATTTACCTCTCTCTTCCTCCTCTCTCCTCTTCCTCTCTCTTCCTCCTCGCTCTTCCTCCTCTATCTTCATCCCCTCTTTTCCTCCTCTCTCTTTCTCCTCTCTCTTCCTCCTCTTATTTCCTCGTGTCTCCTTTTCCTGTCTCTTCCTCCTCTCTCTTCCTCCTCTCTCATTTACCTCTCTCTTCCTCCTCTCTCCCCTTCCTCTCTCTTCCTCCTCGCTCTTCCTCCTCTCTCTTCCTGCCCTCTTTTCCTCCTCTCTCTTTCTCCTCTCTCTTCCTCCTCTCATTTCCTCGTGTCTCCTTTTCCTCTCTCTTCCTACTCTCTCTTCCTCCTCTCTCTTCCTCCTCTCTTCTCCAACTCCTCTTCCTCCTTTCTCCTTTTCCTCTCTCTTCCTCCTCTCTCTTCATCCTCTCTCCTCTTCCTCTCTCCTCTTCCTCTCTCTTCCTCCTCTCTCTTCCTCCTCTCTCTTCCTCCTCTCTCTTCCTCCTCTCTCCTCTTCCTCTCTCTTCCTCCTCCTTCTTCCTCCTCTCTTTTCCTCCTCTCTCTTCCTCCTCTCTCATTTTCCTCTCTCTTCCTCCTCTCTCTTCCTCCTCTCTCTCCTCTTCCTCTCTCTTCCTCCTCTCTCTTCCTCCTCTTTTTTCCTCCTCTCTCCTCCTCCTCTCTCCTCTGCCTCTCTCTTACTCCTCTCTCTTCCTCCTCTCTTGTCCCCCTCTCTCCTCTTCCTCTCTCTTCCTCCTCTCTCTTCCTCCTCTCTCTTCCTCCTCTCTTTTCCTCCTCTTCTTCCTCCGCTCTCTTCCTCCTCTCTCTTCCTCCTCTATTTTCCTCCCCTCTCCTCCTCTCTCCTCTTCCTCTCTCTTCCACCTCTCTTTTCCTCCTCTCTCTTCTTCCTCTCTCTTCCTGCTCTCCCATCTTCCACTCTCCTTTTCCTTTCTCTTCCTCCTCTCTCTGTCTTCTCTCTTCCTTCTATCTCTTCCTCCTCTCTCTTCGTCCTCTCTCCTCTTCCTCTTTCTTCTGCGTCTCTCTCACTCCTCTCTCTTCCTCCTCTCTTTTCCTGTCTCTCCTCCTCTCTCCTCTTCCTCTCTCTTCCTGCTCTCTTTTCCTCCTCTCTCTTCCTTCTCTCTCTTCCTCCATTCTTTTCATCCTTTCTCTTCCTCCCTCTTCCTCCTCTCTTTTCCTCCTCTCTCTTCCTCCTGTCTCCTCTTCCTCTCTCCTCTTCCTCTCTCTTCCTCCTCTATTTTCCTCCTCTCTCCTTCACCTCTCTCTTTCTCCTCACTCTTCCTCCTCTCTCTTCCTCCTCTCCCTTCCTCCTCTCTTGTCCAAATCCTCTTCCTCCTTTCTCCTTTTCCTCTCTCTTCCTCCTCTCTCTTCATCCTCTCTCCTCTTCCTCTGTATTCCTCCTCTCTCTTCCTCCTCTCTTTTCCTCCTCTCTCCCCTTCCTCTCTCTTCCTCCTCCTTCTTCCTCCTCCTTCTTCCTCCTCACTTTTCCTCCTCTCTCTTCCTCCTCTATCTTCCTCCTCTCTCTTCTCTCTTCCTCCTCTCTCTTCCTACTCTCTTTTTTTCTCCTGTCTCTTCCTCCTCTCTCCTCCCCCTCTCTCCTCTTCCTCTCTCCTCCTCCTCACGCTTCCTCCTTTCTCTTCCTCCTCTCTTTCCCTCCTCTCTCCTCCTCCTCTCTCCTCTTCCTCTCTCTTCTTCCTCTCTCTTCCTCCTCCTTTTCCTGCTCTCTCCTCCTCCTCTCTCTTCCTTCTCTCTGTTCCTCCTCTCTCTTACTCCTCTCTCTTTCTCCTCTCTTTTCCTCCTCTTCTTCCTTCTCTCTTCCTCCTCTCTCCTCTTCCACTCTCCTCTTCCTCTCTCTTCCTCCTCTCTCTTCCTCCTCTATTTTCCTCCTCTCTCCTCCACCTCTCTCTTCCTCCACTCTCTTCCTCCTCTCTCATTTACCTCTCTCTTTCTCCTCTCTCCCCTTCCTCCCTCTTCCTCCTCGCTCTTCCTCCTCTCTCTTCCTGCCCTCTTTTCCTCCTCTCTCTTTCTCCTCTCTCTTCCTCCTCTTATTTCCTCGTGTCTCCTTTTCCTGTCTCTTCCTCCTCTCTCTTCCTCCTCTCTCATTTACCTCTCTCTTCCTCCTCTCTCCCCTTCCTCTCTCTTCCTCCTCGCTCTTCCTCCTCTCTCTTCCTCCCCTCTTTTCCTCCTCTCTCTTTCTCCTCTCTCTTCCTCCTCTCATTTCCTCGTGTCTCCTTTTCCTCTCTCTTCCTACTCTCTCTTCCTCCTCTCTCTTCCTCCTCTCTTCTCCAACTCCTCTTCCTCCTTTCTCCTTTTCCTCTCTCTTCCTCCTCTCTATTCATCCTCTCTCCTCTTCCTCTCTCCTCTTCCTCTCTCTTGCTCCTCTCTCTTCCTCCTCTCTCTTCCTCCTCTCTCTTCCTCCTCTCTCCTCTTCCTCTCTCTTCCTCCTCCTTCTTCCTCCTCTCTTTTCCTCCTCTCTCTTCCTCCTCTCTCATTTTCCTCTCTCTTCCTCCTCTCTCTTCCTCCTCTCTCCTCTTCCTCTCTCTTCCTCCTCTCTCTTCCTCCTCTTTTTTCCTCCTCTCTCCTCCTCCTCTCTCCTCTGCCTCTCTCTTACTCCTCTCTCTTCCTCCTCTCTTGTCCCCCTCTCTCCTCTTCCTCTCTCTTCCTCCTCTCGCTTCCTCCTCTCTCTTCCTCCTCTCTTTTCCTCCTCTTCTTCCTCCGCTCTCTTCCTCCTCTCTCTTCCTCCTCTATTTTCCTCCCCTCTCCTCCTCTCTCCTCTTCCTCTCTCTTCCACTTCTCTTTTCCTCCTCTCTCTTCTTCCTCTCTCTTCCTGCTCTCCCATCCTCCACTCTCCTTTTCCTCTCTCTTCCTCCTCTCTCTGTCTTCTCTCTTCCTTCTATCTCTTCCTCCTCTCTCTTCGTCCTCTCTCCTCTTCCTCTTTCTGCTGCGTCTCTCTCACTCCTCTCTCTTCCTCCTCTCTTTTCCTGTCTCTCCTCCTCTCTCCTCTTCCTCTCTCTTCCTGCTCTCTTTTCCTCCTCTCTCTTCCTCCTCTCTCTTCCTCCATTCTTTTCATCCTTTCTCTTCCTCCCTCTTCCTCCTCTCTTTTCCTCCTCTCTCTTCCTCCTGTCTCCTCTTCCTCTCTCCTCTTCCTCTCTCTTCCTCCTCTATTTTCCTCCTCTCTCCTTCACCTCTCTCTTTCTCCTCACTCTTCCTCCTCTCTCTTCCTCCTCTCCCTTCCTCCTCTCTTGTCCAAATCCTCTTCCTCCTTTCTCCTTTTCCTCTCTCTTCCTCCTCTCTCTTCATCCTCTCTCCTCTTCCTCTGTATTCCTCCTCTCTCTTCCTCCTCTCTCTTCCTCCTCTCTCCTCTTCCTCTCTCTTCCTCCTCCTTCTTCCTCCTCCTTCTTCCTCCTCACTTTTCCTCCTCTCTCTTCCTCCTCTATCTTCCTCCTCTCTCTTCTCTCTTCCTCCTCTCTCTTCCTACTCTCTTTTTTTCTCCTGTCTCTTCCTCCTCTCTCCTCCCCCTCTCTCCTCTTCCTCTCTCCTCCTCCTCACGCTTCCTCCTTTCTCTTCCTCCTCTCTTTCCCTCCTCTCTCCTCCTCCTCTCTCCTCTTCCTCTCTCTTCTTCCTCTCTCTTCCTCCTCCTTTTCCTGCTCTCTCCTCCTCCTCTCTCTTCCTTCTCTCTGTTCCTCCTCTCTCTTACTCCTCTCTCTTTCTCCTCTCTTTTCCTCCTCTTCTTCCTTCTCTCTTCCTCCTCTCTCCTCTTCCACTCTCCTCTTCCTCTCTCTTCCTCCTCTCTCTTTCTCCTCTATTTTCCTCCTCTCTCCTCCACCTCTCTCTTCCTCCACTCTCTACCTCCTCTCTCATTTACCTCTCTCTTTCTCCTCTCTCCCCTTCCTCCCTCTTCCTCCTCGCTCTTCCTCCTCTCTCTTCCTGCCCTCTTTTCCTCCTCTCTCTTTCTCCTCTCTCTTCCTCCTCTCATTTCCTCATGTCTCCTTTTCCTCTCTCTTCCTCCTCTCTCTTCCTCCTCTCTCTTCCTCCTCTGTTTTCCAACTCGTCTTCCTCCTTTCTCCTTTTCCTCTCTCTTCCTCCTCTCTCTTCATCCTCTCTCCTCTTCCTCTCTCTTCCTCCTCTATCTTCCTCCTCTCTCTTCTCTCTTCCTCCTCTCTCTTCCTACTCTCTTTTTTTCTCCTGTCTCTTCCTCCTCTCTCCTCCCCCTCTCTCCTCTTCCTCTCTCCTCCTCCTCACGCTTCCTCCTTTCTCTTCCTCCTCTCTTTCCCTCCTCTCTCCTCCTCCTCTCTCCTCTTCCTCTCTCTTCTTCCTCTCTCTTCCTCCTCCTTTTCCTGCTCTCTCCTCCTCCTCTCTCTTCCTTCTCTCTGTTCCTCCTCTCTCTTACTCCTCTCTCTTTCTCCTCTCTTTTCCTCCTCTTCTTCCTTCTCTCTTCCTCCTCTCTCCTCTTCCACTCTCCTCTTCCTCTCTCTTCCTCCTCTCTCTTCCTCCTCTATTTTCCTCCTCTCTCCTCCACCTCTCTCTTCCTCCACTCTCTACCTCCTCTCTCATTTACCTCTCTCTTTCTCCTCTCTCCCCTTCCTCCCTCTTCCTCCTCGCTCTTCCTCCTCTCTCTTCCTCCCCTCTTTTCCTCCTCTCTCTTTCTCCTCTCTCTTCCTCCTCTCATTTCCTCATGTCTCCTTTTCCTCTCTCTTCCTCCTCTCTCTTCCTCCTCTCTCTTCCTCCTCTGTTTTCCAACTCGTCTTCCTCCTTTCTCCTTTTCCTCTCTCTTCCTCCTCTCTCTTCATCCTCTCTCCTCTTCCTCTCTCTTCCTCCTCTCTCTTCCTCCTCTCTCCTCTTCCTCTCTCTTCTTCCTCCTTCTTCCTCCTCTCTTTTCCTCCTCTCTATTCCTCCTCTCTCATTTTCCTCTCTCTTCCTCCTCTCTCTTCCTCCTCTCTCCTCTTCCTCTCTCTTCCTCCTCTCTCTTCCTCCTATTTTTTCCTCCTCTCTCCTCCTCCTCTCTCCTCTTCCTCTCTCTTCCTCCTCTGTCTTCCTCCTCTCTCTTCCTCTCTCTTCCTCCTCTCTCCTCTTCCTCCTCTTCCTCCTCTCTTTTCCTCCTCTCTCTTCCTCCTGTCTCCTCTTCCTCTCTCCTCTTCCTCTCTCTTCCTCCTCTATTTTCCTCCTCTCTCCGCCTCCTCTCTCCTCTTCCTCTCTCTTCCTCCTCTCTCTTCCTCGTCTCTCTTCCCCCTCTCTCTTCCTCCTCTGTCCTCTTCCTCTCTCTTCCTCCTTTCTCTTCCTCCTCTCTCTTCCTCCTCTCTTCCTCCTCTATTTTCCTACCCTCTCCTCCTCCTCTTTCCTCTAGCTCTCTCTTCCACCTCTCTTTACCTCCTCTGTCTTCCTTCTCTCTCCTCTTCCTCTCTCGTCCTCATCTCTCTTCCTCCTCACTTTTCCTCCTCTCTCCTCCTCCTCTTTCGTCTTCCTCTCTCTTCCTCCTCTCTCTTCCTCCTCTCTCTTCATCCTCTCTCTTGCTCCTCTCTCTTCCTCCACTCTTTTCCTCCTCTCTCCTTTTTCTCACTCTTCCTCCTCTCTCTTCCTCCTCTCTCTTCCTCCTCTCTTTTCCTCCTCCTCTTCCTCCTCTCTCCTTTTCCTCTCTCTTCCTCCTCTCTCTTCCTCCTCTCTCCTCTCCCTCTCTATTCCTCCTCTCTCTTCCTCCTCTCTTTACCTCCTCTCTCTTCCTTCTCTCTCCTCCTCCTCTTTCGTCTTCCTCTCTCTTCCTCCTCTCTCTTCCTCCTCTCTCTTCATCCTCTCTCTTGCTCCTCTCTCTTCATCCACTCTTTTCCTCCTCTCTCCTTTTTCTCACTCTTCCTCCTCTTCCTCCTCGCTCTTCCTCCTCTCTTTTTCTCCTCCTCTTCCTCCTCTCTCATTTTCCTCTCTCTTCCTCCTCTCTCTTCCTCCTCTCTCCTCTCCCTCTCTATTCCTCCTCTCTCTTCCTCCTCTCTCTTCGTCCTCTCTCATTCACCTCTCTCTTCCTCCTCTCTCCTCTTCCTCTCTCTTCCTCCTCGCTCTTCCTCCTCTCTCTTCCTCTCTCTTCCTCCTCTCTCCTCTTCCTCCTCTTCCTCCTCTCTTTTCCTCCTCTCTCTTCCTCCTGTCTCCTCTTCCTCTCTCCTCTTCCTCTCTCTTCCTCCTCTATTTTCCTCCTCTCTCCGCCTCCTCTCTCCTCTTCCTCTCTCTTCCTCCTCTCTCTTCCTCGTCTCTCTTCCCCCTCTCTCTTCCTCCTCTGTCCTCTTCCTCTCTCTTCCTCCTTTCTCTTCCTCCTCTCTCTTCCTCCTCTCTTCCTCCTCTATTTTCCTACCCTCTCCTCCTCCTCTTTCCTCTAGCTCTCTCTTCCACCTCTCTTTACCTCCTCTGTCTTCCTTCTCTCTCCTCTTCCTCTCTCGTCCTCATCTCTCTTCCTCCTCACTTTTCCTCCTCTCTCCTCCTCCTCTTTCGTCTTCCTCTCTCTTCCTCCTCTCTCTTCCTCCTCTCTCTTCATCCTCTCTCTTGCTCCTCTCTCTTCCTCCACTCTTTTCCTCCTCTCTCCTTTTTCTCACTCTTCCTCCTCTCTCTTCCTCCTCTCTCTTCCTCCTCTCTTTTCCTCCTCCTCTTCCTCCTCTCTCCTTTTCCTCTCTCTTCCTCCTCTCTCTTCCTCCTCTCTCCTCTCCCTCTCTATTCCTCCTCTCTCTTCCTCCTCTCTATACCTCCTCTCTCTTCCTTCTCTCTCCTCCTCCTCTTTCGTCTTCCTCTCTCTTCCTCCTCTCTCTTCCTCCTCTCTCTTCATCCTCTCTCTTGCTCCTCTCTCTTCATCCACTCTTTTCCTCCTCTCTCCTTTTTCTCACTCTTCCTCCTCTTCCTCCTCGCTCTTCCTCCTCTCTTTTTCTCCTCCTCTTCCTCCTCTCTCATTTTCCTCTCTCTTCCTCCTCTCTCTTCCTCCTCTCTCCTCTCCCTCTCTATTCCTCCTCTCTCTTCCTCCTCTCTCTTCGTCCTCTCTCATTCACCTCTCTCTTCCTCCTCTCTCCTCTTCCTCTCTCTTCCTCCTCGCTCTTCCTCCTCTCTCTTCCTCCCCTCTTTTCCTCCTCTCTCTTTCTCCTCTCTCTTCCTCCTCTCATTTCCTCGTCTCTCCTTTTCCTCTCTCTTCCTCCTCTCTCTTCCTCCTCTCTCATTTACCTCTCTCTTCCTCCTCTCTCCCCTTCCTCTCTCTTCCTCCTCGCTCTTCCTTCTCTCTCTTCCTCCCCTCTTTTCCTCCTCTATCTTTCACCTCTCTCTTCCCCCTCTCATTTCCTCGTGTCTCCTTTTCCTCTCTCTTCCTCCTCTCTCTTCCTCCTCTCTCCTCTTCCTCTCTCTTCCTATTCTCTCTTCCTCCACTTTCTTCCTCCTCTTTCCTCTTCCTCTCTCTTCCTCCTCTCTCTTCCTCCACTCTCATCCTCCTCTCTCCTCCTCCTCTCTTCTCTTCCTCTCTCTTCCTCGTCTCTCTTCCTTGTCTCTCTTCCTCCTCTCTCCTCTTCCACTCTCTTCTACCCTCTTTTCCTCCTCTCTCTTCCTCTTCTCTCGTCCTCCTCTCTCCTCTGCCTCTCTCTTACTCCTCTCTCTTGCTCCTCTCTTGTCCCCCTCTCTCCTCTTCCTCTCTCTTCCTCCTCTCCCTTCCTCCACTCTCTTCCTCCCCTCTCTTCCTCCTCTCTCATCTTCCTCTCTCTTCCTCCTCTCTCTTCCTCCTCTCTCTTCCTCTCTCTTCCTCCTCTCTCCTCTTCCTCCTCTTCCTCCTCTTTTTTCCTCCTCTCTCTTCCTCCTGTCTCCTCTTGCTCTCTCCTCTTCCTTTCTCTTCCTCCTCCATTTTCCTCCTCTCTCCTTCACCACTCTCTCCTCCTCACTCTTCCTCCTCTCTCTTCCTCCAATCCCTTCCTCCTCTCTCCTCCTCTTCTCTCCTCTTCCTCTCTCTTCCTCCTCTCTCTTCCTCGTCTCTCTTCCTCCTCTCTCTTCCTCCTCTATCCTCTTCCTCTCTCTTCCTCCTTTCTCTTCCTCCTATCTCTTCCTCCTCTCTCTTCCTCCTCTATTTTCCTACACTCTCATCCTCCTCTCTCCTCTTCCTCTCTCCTCCACCTCCCTTTTGCTCCTCTCTCTTCCTTCTCTCTCCTCGTCCTCTCTCGTCCTCATCTCTCTTCCTCCTCACTTTTTCTCCTCTCTCCTCGTCCTCTTTCGTCTTCCTCTCTCTTCCTCCTCTCTCTTCCTCCTCTCTCTTCATCCTCTCTCTTGCTCCTCTCTCTTCCTCCACTCTCTTCCTCCTCTCTCCTTTTTCTCACTCTTCCTCCTCTCTCTTCCTCCTCTCTCTTCCTCCTCTCTTTTCCTCCTACTCTTCCTCCTCTCTCCTTTTCCTCTCTCTTCCTCCTCTCTCTTCCTCCTCTCTCCTCTCCCTCTCTATTCCTCCTCTCTCTTCCTCCTATCTCTTCCTCCTCTCTCATTTACCTCCCTCTTCCTCCTCTCTCCTCTTCCTCTCTCTTCCTCCTTGCTCTTCCTCCTCTCTCTTCCTCCCCTGTTTTCCTCCTCTCTCTTTCTCATCCCTCTTCCCCCTCTCATTTCCTCGTGTCTCCTTTTCCTCTCTCTTCCTACTCTCTTTTCCAACTCCTATTCCTCCTCTCTCATTTTCCTCTCTCTTCATCCTCTCTCTTCATCCTCTCTCCTCTTCCTCTCTCTTCCTCCTCTCTATTCCTCCTCTCTCTTCCTCCTCTCTCCTCTTCCTCTCTCTTCCTCCTCCCTCTCCCTCCTCTCTTTTCGTCCTCTCTCTTCCTCCTCTCTCATTTTCCTCTCTCATTTTCCTCTCTCTTCCTCCTCTCTCCTCTTCCTCTCTCTTCCTATTCTCTCTTCCTCCACTTTCTTCCTCATCTTTCCTCTTCCTCTCTCTTCCTCCTCTCTCTTCCTCCACTCTCTTCCTCCTCTCTCCTCCTCCTCTCTTCTCTTCCTCTCTCTTCCTCGTCTCTCTACCTTGTCTCTCTTCCTCCTCTCTCCTCTTCCTCTCTCTTCCTCCCCTCTTTTCCTCCTCTCTCTTCCTCTTCTCTCGTCCTCCTCTCTCCTCTGCCTCTCTCTTACTCCTCTCTCATCCTCCCCTCTTTTCCTCTTCTCTCTTTCTCCTCTCTCTTCCTCCTGTCATTTCCTCGTGTCTGCGTTTCCTCTCTCTTCCTACTCTCTCTTCCTCCTCTCTCCTCCTCCTCTCTTTTCCAACTCCTCTTCCTCCTCTCTCCCCTTCCACTCTCTTCCTCCTCGCTCTTCCTCCTCTCTCCTCCTCCCGTCTTTTCCTCCTCCTTCTTCCTCCTCTCTTTTCCTCCTCTCTCTTCATCCTCTCTCATTTTTCTATCTCTTCCTCCTCTCTCTTCCTCCTCTCTCCTCTTCCTCTCTCTTCTTCCTCTCTCTTCCTCCTCTTTTTTCCTCCTCTCTCCTCCTCCTCTCTCCTCTTCCTCTCTCTTCCTCCTCTCTCTTCCTCCTCTCTCTTCATCTCTCTTCCTCCTCTCTCCTCTTCCTCCTCTTACTCCTCTCTTTTCCCCCTCTCTCTTCCTCCTGTGTCCTCTTCCTCTCTCCTCTTCCTCTCTCTTCCTCCTCTCTTTCCCTCCACTCTCTTCCTCCTGTCTCCTCTTCCTCTCTCCTCTTCCTCTCTCTTCCTCCTCTATTTTCCTCCTCTATCCTTCACCTCTCTCTTCCTCCTCACTCTTCCTTCTCTCTCTTCCTCCACTCTCTTCCTCCTCTCTCCTCCTCCTCTCTCCTCTTCCTCTCTCTTCCTCCTCTCTCTTCCTCATCTCTCTTCCTCCTCTCTCTTCTTCCTCTCTCCTCTTCCTCTCTCTTCCTCCTTTCTCTTCCTCCTCTCTCTTCCTCCTCTATTTTCCTACCCTCTCCTCCTCCTCTCTCCTCTTCCTCTCTCCTCCACCTCCCTTTTCCTCCTCTCTCTTCCTTCTCTCTCCTGTTCCTCTCTCGTCGTCATCTCTCTTCCTCCTCAATTTTCCTCCTCTCTCCTCCTCCTCTTTCGTCTTCCTCTCTCTTCCTCCTCTCTCTTCCTCCTCTCTCTTCATCGTCTCTCTTGCTCCTCTCTCTTCCTCCACTCTTTTCCTCCTCTCTCCTTTTTCTCACTCTTCCTCCTCTCTCTTCCTCCTCTCTCTTCCTCCTCTCTTTTCCTCCTACTCTTCCTCCTCTCTCCTTTTCCTCTCTCTTCCTCCTCTCTCTTCCTCCTCTCTCCTCTCCCTCTCTATTCCTCCTCTCTCTTCCTCCTCTCTCTTCCTCCTCTCTCATTTACCTCTCTCTTCCTCCTCTCTCCTCTTCCTCTCTCTTCCTCCTCGCTCTTCCTCCTCTCTCTTCCTCCCCTCTTTTCCTCCTCTCTCTTTCTCCTCTCTCTTCCTCCTCTTATTTCCTCGTGTCTCCTTTTCCTCTCTCTTCCTCCTCTCTCTTCCTCCGCTCTCATTTACCTCTCTCTTCCTCCTCTCTCCCCTTCCTCTCTCTTCCTCCTCTCTCTTCCTCCTCTCTCTTCCTCCCCTCTTTTCCTCCTCTCTCTTTCTCCTCTCTCTTCCTCCTCTCATTTCCTCGTGTCTCCTTTTCCTCTCTCTTCCTACTCTCTCTTCCTCCTCTCTCTTCCTCCTCTCTTTTCCAACTCCTCTTCCTCCTTTCTCCTTTTCCTCTCTCTTCCTCCTCTCTCTTCATCCTCTCTCCTCTTCCTCTCTCCTCTTCCTCTCTCTTCCTCCTCTCTCTTCCTCCTCTCTCTTTCTCCTCTCTCTTCCTCCTCTTTCCTCTTCCTCTCTCTTCCTCCTCCTTCTTCCTCCTGTCTTTTCCTCCTCTCTCTTCCTCCTCTCTCATTTTCCTCTCTCTCCCTCCTCTCATTTCCTCATGTCTCCTTTTCCTCTCTCTTCCTAATCTCTCTTCCTCCTCTCTCTTCCTCCTCTCTTTTCCAACTCCTCTTCCTCCTTTCTCATTTTCCTCTCTCTTCCTCCTCTCTCTTCATCCTCTCAACTCTTCCTCTCTCTTCCTCCTCCTTCTTCCTCCTGTCTTTTCCTCCTCTCTCTTCCTCCTCTCTCATTTTCCTCTCTCTCCCTCCTCTCATTTCCTCATGTCTCCTTTTCCTCTCTCTTCCTAATCTCTCTTCCTCCTCTCTCTTCCTCCTCTCTTTTCCAACTCTTCTTCCTCCTTTCTCATTTTCCTCTCTCTTCCTCCTCTCTCTTCATCCTCTCACCTCTTCCTCTCTCTTCCTCCTCGCTCTTCCTCCTCTCTCTTCCTCCTCTCTCCTCTTCCTCTCTCTTCCTCCTCTTCTTCCTCCTATCTTCTCCTCCTCTCTCTTCCTCCTCTCTCATTTTCCTCTCTCATTTTCCTCTCTCTTCCTCCTCTCTCCTCTTCCTCTCTCTTCCTATTCTCTTTTTCTCCACTTTATTCCTACTCTTTCCTCTTCCTCTCTCTTCCTCCTCTCTCTTCCTCCACTCTCTTCCTCCTGTCTCCTCCTCCTCTCTTCTCTTCCTCTCTCTTCCTCGTCTCTCTTCCTTGTCTCTCTTCCTCCTCTCTCCTCTTCCTCTCTCTTCCTCCCCTCTTTTCCTCCTCTCTCTTCCTCTTCTCTCGTCCTCCTCTCTCCTCTGCCTCTCTCTTACTCCTCTCTCTTCCTCCTCTCTTGTCCCCCTCTCTCCTCTTCGTCTCTTTTCCTCCTCTCTCTTCCTCCACTCTCTTCCTCCCCTCTCTTACTCCTCTCTCATATTCCAGTCTCTTCCTCCTCTCTCTTCCTCCTCTCTCTTCCTCCTCTATTTTCCTCCCCTCTCCTCCTCTCTCCCCTTCCACTCTCTTCCTCCTCGCTCTTCCTCCTCTCTCTTCCTCCCCTCTTTTCCTCCTCACTCATTCTCCTCTCTCTTCCTCCTCTCATTTCCTCGTGTCTCCTTTTCCTCTCTCTTCCTCCTCTCTATTCCTCCTCTCTCTTCCTCCTCTCGTTTCCAACTCCTCTTCCTCCTTTCTCCTTTTCCTCTCTCTTCCCCCTCTCTCTACATCCTCTCTCATCTTCCTCTCTCTTCCTGCTCTCTCTTTCTCCTCTATCTTCCTCCTCTGTCTTCCTCCTCTCTCATTTTCCTCTCTCTTCCTCCTCTCTCTTCCTCGTCTCTCCTCTTCTGCTCTCTTCCTCCTCTCCATTCCTCCACTCTCTTCCTCCTCTCTCCTCCACCTCTCTAATCTTCCTCTCTCTTCCTCCTCTCTCTTCCTCCTCTCTCTTCCTCCTCTCTTTTCCAACACCTCGTACTCCTCTCTCCTCTTCCTCTCTCTTCCTCCTCCTTCTTCCTCCTCTCTCTTCCTCCTCTCTCTTCTTCCTCTCTCCTCTCCCTCTCTCTTCCTCCTCTCTCTTCCTTCTCTCTCTTCCTCCTCTCTATTCCTCCTCTATTTTCCTCCCTTCTCCTCCTCTCTCCTCTTCCTCTCTCTTCCACCTCTCTTTTCCTCCTCTCTCTTCCTCTCTCTTCCTGCTCTCCCCTCCTCCTCTCTCCTCTTTCTCTCTCTTCCTCCTCTCTCTTCCTCATCTATATTTCTCCTCCCTCCTCTTCCTCTCTCTTCCTCCTCTCTTTTCCTCCTCTCTCTTCCTCCTGTCTCCTCTTCCTCTCTCCTCTTCCTCTCTCTTCCTCCTCTATTTTCCTCCTCTCTCCTTCACCTCTCTCTTCCTCCTCACTCTTCCTCCTCTCTCTTCCTCCACTCTCTTCCTCCTCTCTCCTCCTCCTCTCTCCTCTTCCTCTCTCTTCCTCCTCTCTCTTCCTCGTCTCTCTTCCTCCTCTCTCTTCCTCCTCTCTCCTCTTCCTCTCTCTTCCTCCTTTCTCTTCCTCTTCTCTCTTCCGCCTCTCTCTTCCTCCTCTCTTTTCCTCCTCCTCTTCCTCTGCTCTCTTCCTCCTCTCTCTTCCTCCTCTATTTTCCTCCCCTCTCCTCCTCCTCTCTCCTTTTCTCTCTCTTCCTCCTCTCTCTTCCTCATCTATATTTCTCCTCCCTCCTCTTCCTCTCTCTTCCTGCTCTCTTTTCCTCCTCTCTCTGCCTCCTCTCTCTTCCTCCACTCTTTTCAACCTTTCTCTTCCTCTCTCTTCCTCCTCTCTCCTCTACCTCCTCTTCCTCCTCTCTTTACCTCCTCACTCTTCCTCCTCTCTCTTCCTCCACTCGCTTCCTCGTCTCTCCTCCTCCTCTCTCCTTTTCCTCTCTCTTCCTCCTCTCTCCTCTTCCTCTCTCTTCCTCCTTTCTCTTCCTCTTCTCTCTTCCGCCTCTCTCTTCCTCCTCTCTTTTCCTCCTCCTCTTCCTCTGCTCTCTTCCTCCTCTCTCTTCCTCCTCTATTTTCCTCCCCTCTCCTCCTCCTCTCTCCTTTTTCTCACTCTTCCTCCTCTCTCTTCCTCCTCCCTCCTCTCCCTCTATATTCCTCCTCTCTCTTCCTCCTCTCTCTTCCTTCTCTCTCTTCCTCCTCTCTCTTCCTCCTCTCTCCTCTTCCTCTCTCTTCCTCCTCCTTCTTCCTCCTCTCTTTTCTTCCTCTCTCTTCCTCCTCTCTCATTTTCCTCTCTCTTCCTCCTCTCTCTTGCTCCTCTCTGCTCTTCCTCTCTCTTCCTCCTCTCTCTTCCTCCTCTTTCTTCCTCCTCTCTCCTCTTCCTCTCTCTTCCTCCTCTCTCTTCCTCCACTCTCTTCCTCCTCTCTCTTCCTCCTTTCTTCTCTTCCTCTATCTTCCTCCTCTCTCTTCCTCGTCTCTCTTCCTCCTCTCTCCTGTTCCTCTCTCTTCCTTCCCTCTTTTCCTCCTCTCTCTTCCTCCTCTCTCCTCCTCCTCTCTCCTCTGCCTCTCTCTTACTCCTCTCTCTTCCTCCTCTCTTCTCTCCCTCTCTCCTATTCCTCTCCCTTCCTCCTCTCTTCCTCCTCTCTCTTCCTTCTCTCTCTTCTTCCTCTCTCCTCTTCCTCTCTCTTCCTCCTCTCTCTTCCTCCTCTCTCTTCCTCCTCTCTCATTTTCCTCTCTCTTCCTCCTCTCTCTTCCTCCTTTCTTCTCTTCCTCTATCTTCCTCCTCTCTCTTCCGCGTCTCTCTTCCTCCTCTCTCCTGTTCCTCTCTCTTCCTTCCCTCTTTTCCTCCTCTCTCTTCCTCCTCTCTCCTCCTCCTCTCTCCTCCGCCTCTCTCTTCCTCCTCTCTCTTCCTCCTCTCTCATTTTCCTCTCTCTTCCTCCTCTCTCTTCCTCCTCTCTCCTCTTCCTCTCTCTTCCTCCTCTCTCTTATCCTCTTTCTTCGTCCTCTCTCCTCTTCCTCTCTCTTCCTCCTCTCTCTTCCTCCTCTCTCTTCCTCGCCTCTCTTCCTCCTCTCTCCTCTTCCTCTCTCTTCCTCCCCTCTTTTCCTCCTCTCTCTTCCTCCTCTCTCCTCCTCCTCTCTCCTCTGCCTCTCTCTTACTCCTCTCTCTTCCTCTTCCCTTGTCCCCCTCTCTCCTCATCCTCTCTCTTCCTGCTCTCTCTTCCTCCTCTCTCTTCCTCCTCTCTTTTCCTCCTCCTCTTCCTCCGCTCTCTTCCTCCTCTCTCTTCCTCCTCTATTTTCCTCCCCTCTCCTCCTCTCTTCTCTTCCTCTCTCTTCCACCTCTCTTTTCCTCCTCTCTCTTCTTCCTCTCTCTTCCTGCTCTCCCCTCCTCCTCTCTCCTTTTCCTCTCTCTTCCTCCTCTCTCTGTCTTCTCTCTTCCTTCTATCTCTTCCTCCTCTCTCTTCGTCCTCTCTCCTCTTCCTCTTTCTTCCGCGTCTCTCTCACTCCTCTCTCTTTCTCCTCTCTTTTCCTGTCTCTCCTCTTCTCTCCTCTTTCTCTCTCTTCCTCCTCTCTCTTCCTCCTCTATATTTCTCCTCTCTCCTCTTCCTCTCTCTTCCTGCTCTCTTTTCCTCCTCTCTCTTCCTCCTCTCTCTTCCTCCACTCTTTTCATCCTTTCTCTTCCTTCCTCTTCTTCCTCTCTTTTCCTCCTCTCTCTTCCTCCTGTCTCCTCTTCCTCTCTCCTCTTCCTCTCTCTTCCTCCTCTATTTTCCTCCTCTCTCCTTCACCTCTCTCTTCCTCCTCTCTCTTCCTCCTCTCTCCTCTTCCTCTCTCCTCCTCCTTTCTCTTCCTCCTCTCTCTTCCTCCTCTCTCTTCCTCCTCTCTCCTCTTCCTCTCTCTTCCTCCTCTCGCTTCCTCCTCTCTCTTCCTCCTCTCTCTTACTCCTCTCTCTTCCTCATCTATCTTCCTCCTCTCTCCTCTTCCTCTCTCTTCCTCATCTCTTTTCCTCCTCTCTCTTCCTCCTCTCTCCTCTTCCCCTCTCTTCCTCCTCTCTCTTCCTCCACTGTCTTCCTCCTGTCTCCTCCTCCTCTCTTCTCTTCCTCTCTCTTCGTCCTCTCTCTTCCTTCTCTCTCTTCCTCATCTCTCCTTCTCCTCTTTCTTCCTCCTCTCTCCTCTTTCTCTCTCTTCCTCCTCTCTCTTCCTCCTCTCTCCTCTTCCTCTCTCTTCCTCCTCTCTCCTCTTCCTCTCTCTTCCTCCCCTCTTATCCTCCTCTCTCTTCCTCCTCTCTACTCCTCCTCTCTCCTCTGCCTCTCTCTTACTCCTCTCTCTTCCTCTTCCCTTGTCCCCCTCTCTCCTCATCCTCTCTCTTCCTGCTCTCTCTTCCTCCTCTCTCTTCCTCCTCTCTTTTCCTCCTCCTCTTCCTCCGCTCTCTTCCTCCTCTCTCTTCCTCCTCTATTTTCCTCCCCTCTCCTCCTCTCTTCTCTTCCTCTCTCTTCCACCTCTCTTTTCCTCCTCTCTCTTCTTCCTCTCTCTTCCTGCTCTCCCCTCCTCCTCTCTCCTTTTCCTCTCTCTTCCTCCTCTCTCTGTCTTCTCTCTTCCTTCTATCTCTTCCTCCTCTCTCTTCGTCCTCTCTCCTCTTCCTCTTTCTTCCGCGTCTCTCTCACTCCTCTCTCTTTCTCCTCTCTTTTCCTGTCTCTCCTCTTCTCTCCTCTTTCTCTCTCTTCCTCCTCTCTCTTCCTCCTCTATATTTCTCCTCTCTCCTCTTCCTCTCTCTTCCTGCTCTCTTTTCCTCCTCTCTCTTCCTCCTCTCTCTTCCTCCACTCTTTTCATCATTTCTCTTCCTTCCTCTTCTTCCTCTCTTTTCCTCCTCTCTCTTCCTCCTGTCTCCTCTTCCTCTCTCCTCTTCCTCTCTCTTCCTCCTCTATTTTCCTCCTCTCTCCTTCACCTCTCTCTTCCTCCTCTCTCTTCCTCCTCTCTCCTCTTCCTCTCTCCTCCTCCTTTCTCTTCCTCCTCTCTCTTCCTCCTCTCTCTTCCTCCTCTCTCCTCTTCCTCTCTCTTCCTCCTCTCGCTTCCTCCTCTCTCTTCCTCCTCTCTCTTACTCCTCTCTCTTCCTCATCTATCTTCCTCCTCTCTCCTCTTCCTCTCTCTTCCTCATCTCTTTTCCTCCTCTCTCTTCCTCCTCTCTCCTCTTCCCCTCTCTTCCTCCTCTCTCTTCCTCCACTGTCTTCCTCCTGTCTCCTCCTCCTCTCTTCTCTTCCTCTCTCTTCGTCCTCTCTCTTCCTTCTCTCTCTTCCTCATCTCTCCTTCTCCTCTTTCTTCCTCCTCTCTCCTCTTTCTCTCTCTTCCTCCTCTCTCTTCCTCCTCTCTCCTCTTCCTCTCTCTTCCTCCTCTCTCCTCTTCCTCTCTCTTCCTCCCCTCTTATCCTCCTCTCTCTTCCTCCTCTCTACTCCTCCTCTCTCCTCTGCCTCTCTCTTACTCCTCTCTCTTCCTCCTCCCTTGTCCCCCGCTCTCCTCTTCCTATATCTTCCTCCTCTCTCTTCCTCCTCTCTCTTCCTCCACTCTCTTCCTCCTCTCTTTTCCTCCTCTTCTTACTCCGCTCTCTTCCTCCTCTCTCTTCCTCCTCTATTTCCCTCCCCTCTCCTCCTCTCTCCTCTTCCTCTGTCTTCCAACTCTTTTCCTCCTCTCTCTTCTTCCTCTCTCTTCCTGCTCTCCCCTCCTCCTCTCTCCTTTTCCTCTCTCTTCCTCCTCTCTGTTTGTCTTCTCTCTTCCTTCTATCTCTTCCTCCTCTCTCTTCGTCCTCTCTCCTCCTCCTCTCTCCTCTGCCTCTCTCTTACTCCTCTCTCTTCCTCCTCTCTTGTTCCCCTCTCTCCTCTTCCTCTCTCTTCCTCCTCTCTTCATCCTCTCTCTTCCTCCTCTCTCTTCTTCCTCTCTCCTCTTCCTCTCTCTTTCTCCTCTCTCTTCCTCCTCTCTCTTCCTCCTCTCTTTTCCTCCTCCTCTTCCTCCTCTCTCTTCATCCTCTCTCCTCTTCCTCTTTCTTACGCCTCTCTCACTCCTCTCTCTTCCTCCTCTCTCTTCTTCCTCTCTCCTCTTCCTCTCTCTTTCTCCTCTCTCTTCCTCCTCTCTCTTTCTCCTCTCTTTTCCTCCTCTCTCTTCCTCCTCTATCTTCCTCCTCTCTCCTCTTCCTGTCTCTTCCTCCTCTCTCTTCCTCCACTCTCTTCCTCCTGTCTCCTCCTCCTCTCTTCTCTTCCTCTCTCTTCCTTCTCTCTCTTCCTCGTCTCTCTTCCTCCTCTCTTCCTCGTCTCTCTTCCTCCTCTCTCCTCTTCCTCTCTCTTCCTCCCCTCTTTTCCTCCTCTCTCTTCCTCCTCTCTCCTCCTCCTCTCTCCTCTGCCTCTCTCTTACTCCTCTCTCTTCCTCCTCCCTTGTCCCCCTCTCTCCTCTTCATCTCTCTTCCTTCTCTCTCTTCCTCCTCCCTCTTCCTCCTCTATTTTTCTCCCGTCTCCTCCTCTCCCCTCTTCATCTCTCTTCCAGCTCTCTTTTCCTCCTCTCTCTTCTTCCTCTCTCTTCCTGCTCTCCCCTCCTCCTCTCTCCTTTTCCTCTCTCTTCCTCCTCTCTCTTTGTCTTCTCTCTTCCTTCTATCTCTTCCTCCTCACTCTTCGTCTTCTCTCCTCTTCCTCTTTCTTCCGCCTCTCTCTCACTCCTCTCTCTTCCTCTTCTCTTTTCCTATCTCTCCTCCTCTCTCCTCTTTCTCTCTCTTCCTCATCTCTCTTCCTCCTCTATATGTCTCCTCTCTCCTCTTCCTCTCTCTTCCTGCTCTCTTTTCCTCCTCACTCTTCCTCCTCTCTCTTCCTCCACACTTTTCATCCTTTCTCTTCCTCTCTCTTACTCTTCTCTCCTCTTCCTCATCTTCCTCCTCTCTTTTCCTCCTCTCTCTTCCTCCTGCCTCCTCTTCCTCTCTCCTCTTCCTCTCTCTTCCTCCTCTATTTTCCTCCTCTCTCCTTCACCTCTCTGTTCCTCCTCACTCTTCCTCCTCTCTCTTCCTCCACTCTCTTCCTCCTCTCTACTCCTCCTCTCTCCTCTTCCTCTCTCTTCCTCCTCTCTCTTCCTCCTCTCTCTTCCTCTTCTGTCCTCCCCCTCTCTCCTCTTCCTCTCTCTTCCTCCTCTCGCTTCCTCCTCTCTCTTCCTCCACTCTCTTACTCCTCTCTCTTCCTCCTCTATCTTCCTCCTCTCTCCTCTTCCTCTCTCTTCCTCCTCTCCTTTCCTCCTCTCTCTTCCTCCTCTCTCCTCATCCTCTCTCTTCCTCCTCTCTCTTCCTCCACCCTCTTCCTCCTGTCTCCTCCTCCTCTCTTCTCTTCCTCTCTCTTCCTCCTCTCTCTTCCTTGTCTCTCTTCCTCCTCTCTCTTCTCCTCTTTCTTCCTCGTCTCTCCTCTTCCTCTCTCTTCCTCCCCTCTTTTCCTCCTCTCTCTTCCTCCTCTCTCCTCCTCCTCTCTCCTCTACCTCTCTCTTACTCCTCTCTCTTCCTCCTCTCTCTTCCTCCCCTCTCTTCCTCCTCTCTCCTCTTCCTCTCTCTTCCTCCTCTCTCTTCTTCCTCTCTCTTCCTCCTCTCTCTTCCTCCTATCTTTTCCTCCTCCTCTTCTTCCGCTCTCTTCTTCCTCTCTCTTCCTCCTCTATTTTTCTCCCCTCTCCTCCTCTCTCCTCTTCATCTCTCTTCCAGCTCTCTTTTCCTCCTCTTTCTTCTTCCTCTCTCTTCATGCTCCCCCCTCCTCCTCTCTCCTTTTCCTCTCTCTTCCTCCTCTCTTTTTGTCTTCTGTCTTCCTTCTATCTCTTCCTCCTCTCTATTTGTCCTCTCTCCTCTTCCTCTTTCTTCCGACTCTCTCTCACTCCTCTCTCTTCCTCCTCTCTTTTCCTGTCTCTCCTCCTCTCTGCTCTTTCTCTCTCTTCCTCCTCTCACTTCCTCCTCTCTATTCTCCTCTTTCTTCCTCCTCTCTCCTCTTCCTCTCTCTTCCTCCTCTCTCTTCCTCCTCTCTCTTCCTCGTCGCTCTTCCTCCTCTCTCCTCTTCCTCTCTCTTCCTCCCCTCTTTTCCTCCTCTCTCTTCCTCTTCTCTCCTCCTCCTCTCTCCTCTGCCTCTCTCTTACTCCTCTCTCTTCCTCCTCCCTTGTCCCCCTCTCTCCTCTTCCTCTCTCTTCCTCCTCTCTCTTCCTCCTCTCTCTTCCTCCCCTCTCTTCCTCCTCTCTCCTCTTCCTCTCTCTTCCTACTCTCTCTTCATCCTCTCCCTTCCTCTCTCTTCCTCCTCTCTCCTCTTCCTCCTCTTCCTCCTCTCTTTTCCTCCTCTCTCTTCCTCCTGTCTCCTATTCCTCTCTCCTCTTCCTCTCTCTTCCTCCTCTATTTTCCTCCTCTCTCCTTCACCTCTCTCTTCCTCCTCACTCTTCCTCCTCTCTCTTCCTCCACTCTCTTCCTCCTCTCTCCTCCTCCTGCCTCCTCTTCCTCTCTCTTCCTCCTCTCTCTTCCTCCTCTCTCTTCCTCCTCTCTCCTCTTCCGCTCTCTTCCTCCTCCTTCTTCCTCCTCTCTTTTCCTCCTCTCTCTTCCTCCATTCTCATTTTTCTATCTCTTCCTCCTCGCTCTTCCTCCTCTCTCCTCTTCCTCTCTCTTCCTCCTCTCTCTTCCTCCTCTTTTTTCCTCCTCTCTCCTCCTCCTATCTCCTCTTCCTCTCTCTACCTCCTCTCTCTTCCTCTCTCTTCCTACTCTCTCCTCTTCCTCCTCTTCCTTCTCTCTTTTCCTCCTCTCTCTACCTCCTGTCTCCTCTTCCTCCGGTCTCCTCTTCCTCTCTCCTCTTCCTCTCTCTTCCACCTCTCTTTTCCTCCTCTCTCTTCCTCCTGTCTCCTCTTCCTCTCTCCTCTTCCTCTCTCTTCATCCTCTATTTTCCTCCTCTCTCCTTCACCTCTCTCTTCCTCCTCACTCTTCCTCCTCTCTCTTCCTCCACTCTCTTCCTCCTCTCTCTTCCTCCTCTCTCCTCTTCCTCTCTCTTCCTCCTCTCTTTTCCTCATCTCTCTTCCTCCTCTCTCTTCCTCCTCTCTCCTCTTCCTCTCTCTTCCTCCTTTCTCTTCCTCCTCTCTTTTCCTCCTCTCTCTTCCTCCTCTATCTTTCTCCTCTCTACTCTTCCTCTCTCTTCCTCATCTCTTTCTCCTCTCTCTCTCTCTCCTCCTCACTCCTCTTCCTCTCTCTTCCTCCTCTTTCTTCCTCCACTCTCTTCCTCCTGTCTCTTCCTCCTCTCTTCTCTTCCTCTCTCTTCCTCCTCTCTCTTCCTCGTCTCTCTTCCTCCTCTCTATTCTCCTCTTTCTTCCTCCTCTCTCCTCTTCCACTCTCTTCCTCCACTCTCTTCCTCCTCTCTCTTCCTCGTCTCTCTTCCTCCTCTCTCTTCCTCCTCTATCCTCTTCCTCTCTCTTCTTCCATTCTCTTCCTCCTATCTCTTCCTCCTCTCTCTTCCTCCTCTATTTTCCTACACTCTCATCCTCCTCTCTCCTCTTCCTCTCTCCTCCACCTCCCTTTTCCTCCTCTCTCTTCCTTCTCTCTCCTCGTCCTCTCTCGTCGTCATCTCTCTTCCTACTCACTTTTCCTCCTCTCTCCTCCTCCTCTTTCGTCTTCCTCTCTCTTCCTCCACTCTCTTCCTCCTCTCTCTTCATCGTCTCTCTTGCTCCTCTCTCTTCCTCCACTCTTTTCCTCCTCTCTCCTTTTTCTCACTCTTCCTCCTCTCTCCTCCTCCTCTCTCTTCCTCCTCTCTTTTCCTCCTACCCTTTCTCCTCTCTCCTTTTCCTCTCTCTTCCTCCTCTCTCTTCCTCCTCTCACCTCTCCCTCTCTATTCCTCCTCTCTCTTCCTCCTCTCTCTTCCTCCTCTCTCATTTACCTCTCTCTTCCTCCTCTCTCCTCTTCCTCTCTCTTCCTCCTCGCTCTTCCTCCTCTATCTTCATCCCCTCTTTTCCTCCTCTCTCTTTCTCCTCTCTCTTCCTCCTCTTATTTCCTCGTGTCTCCTTTTCCTGTCTCTTCCTCCTCTCTCTTCCTCCTCTCTCATTTACCTCTCTCTTCCTCCTCTCTCCTCTTCCTCTCTCTTCCTCCTCGCTCTTCCTCCTCTATCTTCATCCCCTCTTTTCCTCCTCTCTCTTTCTCCTCTCTCTTCCTCCTCTCATTTCCTCGTGTCTCCTTTTCCTCTCTCTTCCTACTCTCTCTTCCTCCTCTCTCTTCCTCCTCTCTTCTCGAACTCCTCTTCCTCCTTTCTCCTTTTCCTCTCTCTTCCTCCTCTCTCTTCCTCCTCTCTCCTCTTCCTCTCTCCTCTTCCTCTCTCTTCCTCCTCTCTCTTCCTCCTCTCTCTTCTCCTCTCTCTTCCTCCTCTCTCCTCTTCCTCTCTCTTCCTCCTCCTTCTTCCTCCTCTCTCTTCCTCCTCTCTCTTCCTCCTCTCTCCTCTTCCTCTCTCTTCCTCCTCTCTCTTCCTCCTCTTTTTCCTCCTCTCTCCTCCTCCTCTCTCCTCTTCCTCTCTCTTCCTCCTCTCTCTTCCTCTCTCTTCCTCCTCTCTCCTCTTCCTCCTCTTCCTCCTCTCTTTTCCTCCTCTCTCTTCCTCCTCTCTCCTCCTCCTCTCTCCTCTGCCTCTCTCTTACTCCTCTCTCTTCCTCCTCTCTTGTCCCCCTCTCTCCTCTTCCTCTCTCTTCCTCCTCTCTCTTCCTCCTCTCTCTTCCACCTCTATTTTCCTCCCCTCTCCTCCTCTCTCCTCTTCCTCTCTCTTCCACCTCTCTTTTCCTCCTCTCTCTTCTTCCTCTCTCTTCCTGCTCTCCCATCCTCCACTCTCCTTTTCCTCTCTCTTCCTCCTCTCTCTGTCTTCTCTCTTCCTTCTATCTCTTCCTCCTCTCTCTTCGTCCTCTCTCCTCTTCCTCTTTCTTCTGCGTCTCTCTCACTCCTCTCTCTTCCTCCTCTCTTTTCCTGTCTCTCCTCCTCTCTCCTCTTCCTCTCTCTTCCTGCTCTCTTTTCCTCCTCTCTCTTCCTCCTCTCTCTTCCTCCATTCTTTTCATCCTTTCTCTTCCTCCCTCTTCCTCCTCTCTTTTCCTCCTCTCTCTTCCTCCTGTCTCCTCTTCCTCTCTCCTCTTCCTCTCTCTTCCTCCTCTATTTTCCTCCTCTCTCCTTCACCTCTCTCTTTCTCCTCACTCTTCCTCCTCTCTCTTCCACCTCTCTCTTCCTCCTCTCTTTTCCTCCTCCTCTTCCTCCTCTCTCTTCTTACTCTCTCTTCCTCCTCTCCCTTCCTCCTCTCTTGTCCAAATCCTCTTCCTCCTTTCTCCTTTTCCTCTCTCTTCCTCCTCCTTCTTCCTCCTCCTTCTTCCTCCTCACTTTTCCTCCTCTCTCTTCCTCCTCTATCTTCCTCCTCTCTCTTCTCTCTTCTTCCTCTCTCTTCCTACTCTCTTTTTTTCTCCTGTCTCTTCCTCCTCTCTCCTCCCCCTCTCTCCTCTTCCTCTCTCCTCCTCCTCACGCTTCCTCCTTTCTCTTCCTCCTCTCTTTCCCTCCTCTCTCCTCCTCCTCTCTCCTCTTCCTCTCTCTTCTTCCTCTCTCTTCCTCCTCCTTTTCCTGCTCTCTCCTCCTCCTCTCTCTTCCTTCTCTCTGTTCCTCCTCTCTCTTACTCCTCTCTCTTTCTCCTCTCTTTTCCTCCTCTTCTTCCTTCTCTCTCTTCCTCCTCTCTCCTCTTCCACTCTCCTTTTCCTCTCTCTTCCTCCTCTCTCTTCCTCCTCTATTTTCCTCCTCTCTCCTCCACCTCTCTCTTCCTCCACTCTCTTCCTCCTCTCTCATTTACCTCTCTCTTTCTCCTCTCTCCCCTTCCTCCCTCTTCCTCCTCGCTCTTCCTCCTCTCTCTTCCTCCCCTCTTTTCCTCCTCTCTCTTTCTCCTCTCTCTTCCTCCTCTCATTTCCTCATGTCTCCTTTTCCTCTCTCTTCCTCCTCTCTCTTCCTCCTCTCTCTTCCTCCTCTGTTTTCCAACTCGTCTTCCTCCTTTCTCCTTTTCCTCTCTCTTCCTCCTCTCTCTTCATCCTCTCTCCTCTTCCTCTCTCTTCCTCCTCTCTCTTCCTCCTCTCTCCTCTTCCTCTCTCTTCTTCCTCCTTCTTCCTCCTCTCTTTTCCTCCTCTCTATTCCTCCTCTCTCATTTTCCTCTCTCTTCCTCCTCTCTCTTCCTCCTCTCTCCTCTTCCTCTCTCTTCCTCCTCTCTCTTCCTCCTATTTTTTCCTCCTCTCTCCTCCTCCTCTCTCCTCTTCCTCTCTCTTCCTCCTCTGTCTTCCTCCTCTCTCTTCCTCTCTCTTCCTCCTCTCTCCTCTTCCTCCTCTTCCTCCTCTCTTTTCCTCCTCTCTCTTCCTCCTGTCTCCTCTTCCAATCTCCTCTTCCTCTCTCTTCCTCCTCTATTTTCCTCCTCTCTCCGCCTCCTCTCTCCTCTTTCTCTCTCTTCCTCCTCTCTCTTCCTCGACTCTCTTCCTCCTCTCTCTTCCTCCTCTGTCCTCTTCCTCTCTCTTCCTCCTTTCTCTTCCTCCTCTCTCTTCCTCCTCTCTTCCTCCTCTATTTTCCTACCCTCTCCTCCTCCTCTTTCCTCTAGCTCTCTCTTCCACCTCTCTTTACCTCCTCTGTCTTCCTTCTCTCTCCTCTTCCTCTCTCGTCCTCATCTCTCTTCCTCCTCACTTTTCCTCCTCTCTCCTCCTCCTCTTTCGTCTTCCTCTCTCTTCCTCCTCTCTCTTCCTCCTCTCTCTTCATCCTCTCTCTTGCTCCTCTCTCTTCCTCCAGTCTTTTCCTCCTCTCTCCTTTTTCTCACTCTTCCTCCTCTCTCTTCCTCCTCTCTCTTCCTCCTCTCTTTTCCTCCTCCTCTTCCTCCTCTCTCCTTTTCCTCTCTCTTCCTCCTCTCTCTTCCTCCTCTCTCCTCTCCCTCTCTATTCCTCCTCTCTCTTCCTCCTCTCTTTACCTCCTCTCTCTTCCTTCTCTATCCTCTTCCTCTCTCGTCCTCATCTCTCTTCCTCCTCACTTTTCCTCCTCTCTCCTCCTCCTCTTTCGTCTTCCTCTCTCTTCCTCCTCTCTCTTCCTCCTCTCTCTTCATCCTCTCTCTTGCTCCTCTCTCTTCCTCCACTCTTTTCCTCCTCTCTCCTTTTTCTCACTCTTCCTCCTCGCTCTTCCTCCTCTCTTTTTCTCCTCCTCTTCCTCCTCTCTCATTTTCCTCTCTCTTCCTCCTCTCTCTTCCTCCTCCCTCCTCTACCTCTCTATTCCTCCTCTCTCTTCCTCCTCTCTCTTCATCCTCTCTCATTCACCTCTCTCTTCCTCCTCTCTCCTCTTCCTCTCTCTTCCTCCTCTCTCCTCTTCCTCTCTCTTCCTCCTCTCTCTTCCTCCTCTCTCTTCCTCGCCTCTTTTCCTCCTCTCTCTTTCTCCTCTCTCTTCCTCCTCTCATTTGCTCGTGTCTCCTTTTCCTCTCTCTTCCTCCTCTCTCTTCCTCCTCTCTCATTTACCTCTCTCTTCCTCCTCTCTCCCCTTCCTCTCTCTTCCTCCTCGCTCTTCCTTCTCTCTCTTCCTCCCCTCTTTTCCTCCTCTATCTTTCACCTCTCTCTTCCCCCTCTCATTTCCTCGTGTCTCCTTTTCCTCTCTCTTCCTCCTCTCTCTTCCTCCTCTCTCCTCTTCCTCTCTCTTCCTATTCTCTCTTCCTCCACTTTCTTCCTCCTCTTTCCTCTTCCTCTCTCTTCCTCCTCTCTCTTCCTCCACTCTCATCCTCCTCTCTCCTCCTCCTCTCTTCTCTTCCTCTCTCTTCCTCGTCTCTCTTCCTTGTCTCTCTTCCTCCTCTCTCCTCTTCCACTCTCTTCTACCCTCTTTTCCTCCTCTCTCTTCCTCTTCTCTCGTCCTCCTCTCTCCTCTGCCTCTCTCTTACTCCTCTCTCTTGCTCCTCTCTTGTCCCCCTCTCTCCTCTTCCTCTCTCTTCCTCCTCTCCCTTCCTCCACTCTCTTCCTCCCCTCTCTTCCTCCTCTCTCATCTTCCTCTCTCTTCCTCCTCTCTCTTCCTCCTCTCTCTTCCTCTCTCTTCCTCCTCTCTCCTCTTCCTCCTCTTCCTCCTCTTTTTTCCTCCTCTCTCTTCCTCCTGTCTCCTCTTGCTCTCTCCTCTTCCTTTCTCTTCCTCCTCCATTTTCCTCCTCTCTCCTTCACCACTCTCTCCTCCTCACTCTTCCTCCTCTCTCTTCCTCCAATCCCTTCCTCCTCTCTCCTCCTCTTCTCTCCTCTTCCTCTCTCTTCCTCCTCTCTCTTCCTCGTCTCTCTTCCTCCTCTCTCTTCCTCCTCTATCCTCTTCCTCTCTCTTCCTCCTTTCTCTTCCTCCTATCTCTTCCTCCTCTCTCTTCCTCCTCTATTTTCCTACACTCTCATCCTCCTCTCTCCTCTTCCTCTCTCCTCCACCTCCCTTTTGCTCCTCTCTCTTCCTTCTCTCTCCTCGTCCTCTCTCGTCCTCATCTCTCTTCCTCCTCACTTTTTCTCCTCTCTCCTCGTCCTCTTTCGTCTTCCTCTCTCTTCCTCCTCTCTCTTCCTCCTCTCTCTTCATCCTCTCTCTTGCTCCTCTCTCTTCCTCCACTCTCTTCCTCCTCTCTCCTTTTTCTCACTCTTCCTCCTCTCTCTTCCTCCTCTCTCTTCCTCCTCTCTTTTCCTCCTACTCTTCCTCCTCTCTCCTTTTCCTCTCTCTTCCTCCTCTCTCTTCCTCCTCTCTCCTCTCCCTCTCTATTCCTCCTCTCTCTTCCTCCTATCTCTTCCTCCTCTCTCATTTACCTCCCTCTTCCTCCTCTCTCCTCTTCCTCTCTCTTCCTCCTTGCTCTTCCTCCTCTCTCTTCCTCCCCTGTTTTCCTCCTCTCTCTTTCTCCTCCCTCTTCCCCCTCTCATTTCCTCGTGTCTCCTTTTCCTCTCTCTTCCTACTCTCTTTTCCAACTCCTATTCCTCCTCTCTCATTTTCCTCTCTCTTCATCCTCTCTCTTCATCCTCTCTCCTCTTCCTCTCTCTTCCTCCTCTCTATTCCTCCTCTCTCTTCCTCCTCTCTCCTCTTCCTCTCTCTTCCTCCTCCCTCTCCCTCCTCTCTTTTCGTCCTCTCTCTTCCTCCTCTCTCATTTTCCTCTCTCATTTTCCTCTCTCTTCCTCCTCTCTCCTCTTCCTCTCTCTTCCTATTCTCTCTTCCTCCACTTTCTTCCTCATCTTTCCTCTTCCTCTCTCTTCCTCCTCTCTCTTCCTCCACTCTCTTCCTCCTCTCTCCTCCTCCTCTCTTCTCTTCCTCTCTCTTCCTCGTCTCTCTACCTTGTCTCTCTTCCTCCTCTCTCCTCTTCCTCTCTCTTCCTCCCCTCTTTTCCTCCTCTCTCTTCCTCTTCTCTCGTCCTCCTCTCTCCTCTGCCTCTCTCTTACTCCTCTCTCATCCTCCCCTCTTTTCCTCTTCTCTCTTTCTCCTCTCTCTTCCTCCTGTCATTTCCTCGTGTCTGCGTTTCCTCTCTCTTCCTACTCTCTCTTCCTCCTCTCTCCTCCTCCTCTCTTTTCCAACTCCTCTTCCTCCTCTCTCCCCTTCCACTCTCTTCCTCCTCGCTCTTCCTCCTCTCTCCTCCTCCCGTCTTTTCCTCCTCCTTCTTCCTCCTCTCTTTTCCTCCTCTCTCTTCATCCTCTCTCATTTTTCTATCTCTTCCTCCTCTCTCTTCCTCCTCTCTCCTCTTCCTCTCTCTTCTTCCTCTCTCTTCCTCCTCTTTTTTCCTCCTCTCTCCTCCTCCTCTCTCCTCTTCCTCTCTCTTCCTCCTCTCTCTTCCTCCTCTCTCTTCATCTCTCTTCCTCCTCTCTCCTCTTCCTCCTCTTACTCCTCTCTTTTCCCCCTCTCTCTTCCTCCTGTGTCCTCTTCCTCTCTCCTCTTCCTCTCTCTTCCTCCTCTCTTTCCCTCCACTCTCTTCCTCCTGTCTCCTCTTCCTCTCTCCTCTTCCTCTCTCTTCCTCCTCTATTTTCCTCCTCTATCCTTCACCTCTCTCTTCCTCCTCACTCTTCCTTCTCTCTCTTCCTCCACTCTCTTCCTCCTCTCTCCTCCTCCTCTCTCCTCTTCCTCTCTCTTCCTCCTCTCTCTTCCTCATCTCTCTTCCTCCTCTCTCTTCTTCCTCTCTCCTCTTCCTCTCTCTTCCTCCTTTCTCTTCCTCCTCTCTCTTCCTCCTCTATTTTCCTACCCTCTCCTCCTCCTCTCTCCTCTTCCTCTCTCCTCCACCTCCCTTTTCCTCCTCTCTCTTCCTTCTCTCTCCTGTTCCTCTCTCGTCGTCATCTCTCTTCCTCCTCAATTTTCCTCCTCTCTCCTCCTCCTCTTTCGTCTTCCTCTCTCTTCCTCCTCTCTCTTCCTCCTCTCTCTTCATCGTCTCTCTTGCTCCTCTCTCTTCCTCCACTCTTTTCCTCCTCTCTCCTTTTTCTCACTCTTCCTCCTCTCTCTTCCTCCTCTCTCTTCCTCCTCTCTTTTCCTCCTACTCTTCCTCCTCTCTCCTTTTCCTCTCTCTTCCTCCTCTCTCTTCCTCCTCTCTCCTCTCCCTCTCTATTCCTCCTCTCTCTTCCTCCTCTCTCTTCCTCCTCTCTCATTTACCTCTCTCTTCCTCCTCTCTCCTCTTCCTCTCTCTTCCTCCTCGCTCTTCCTCCTCTCTCTTCCTCCCCTCTTTTCCTCCTCTCTCTTTCTCCTCTCTCTTCCTCCTCTTATTTCCTCGTGTCTCCTTTTCCTCTCTCTTCCTCCTCTCTCTTCCTCCGCTCTCATTTACCTCTCTCTTCCTCCTCTCTCCCCTTCCTCTCTCTTCCTCCTCTCTCTTCCTCCTCTCTCTTCCTCCCCTCTTTTCCTCCTCTCTCTTTCTCCTCTCTCTTCCTCCTCTCATTTCCTCGTGTCTCCTTTTCCTCTCTCTTCCTACTCTCTCTTCCTCCTCTCTCTTCCTCCTCTCTTTTCCAACTCCTCTTCCTCCTTTCTCCTTTTCCTCTCTCTTCCTCCTCTCTCTTCATCCTCTCTCCTCTTCCTCTCTCCTCTTCCTCTCTCTTCCTCCTCTCTCTTCCTCCTCTCTCTTTCTCCTCTCTCTTCCTCCTCTTTCCTCTTCCTCTCTCTTCCTCCTCCTTCTTCCTCCTGTCTTTTCCTCCTCTCTCTTCCTCCTCTCTCATTTTCCTCTCTCTCCCTCCTCTCATTTCCTCATGTCTCCTTTTCCTCTCTCTTCCTAATCACTCTTCCTCCTCTCTCTTCCTCCTCTCTTTTCCAACTCCTCTTCCTCCTTTCTCATTTTCCTCTCTCTTCCTCCTCTCTCTTCATCCTCTCAACTCTTCCTCTCTCTTCCTCCTCGCTCTTCCTCCTCTCTCTTCCTCCTCTCTCCTCTTCCTCTCTCTTCCTCCTCTTCTTCCTCCTATCTTCTCCTCCTCTCTCTTCCTCCTCTCTCATTTTCCTCTCTCATTTTCCTCTCTCTTCCTCCTCTCTCCTCTTCCTCTCTCTTCCTCTTCTCTTTTTCTCCACTTTATTCCTACTCTTTCCTCTTCCTCTCTCTTCCTCCTCTCTCTTCCTCCACTCTCTTCCTCCTGTCTCCTCCTCCTCTCTTCTCTTCCTCTCTCTTCCTCGTCTCTCTTCCTTGTCTCTCTTCCTCCTCTCTCCTCTTCCTCTCTCTTCCTCCCCTCTTTTCCTCCTCTCTCTTCCTCTTCTCTCGTCCTCCTCTCTCCTCTGCCTCTCTCTTACTCCTCTCTCTTCCTCCTCTCTTGTCCCCCTCTCTCCTCTTCGTCTCTTTTCCTCCTCTCTCTTCCTCCACTCTCTTCCTCCCCTCTCTTACTCCTCTCTCATATTCCAGTCTCTTCCTCCTCTCTCTTCCTCCTCTCTCTTCCTCCTCTATTTTCCTCCCCTCTCCTCCTCTCTCCCCTTCCACTCTCTTCCTCCTCGCTCTTCCTCCTCTCTCTTCCTCCCCTCTTTTCCTCCTCACTCATTCTCCTCTCTCTTCCTCCTCTCATTTCCTCGTGTCTCCTTTTCCTCTCTCTTCCTCCTCTCTATTCCTCCTCTCTCTTCCTCCTCTCGTTTCCAACTCCTCTTCCTCCTTTCTCCTTTTCCTCTCTCTTCCCCCTCTCTCTACATCCTCTCTCATCTTCCTCTCTCTTCCTGCTCTCTCTTTCTCCTCTATCTTCCTCCTCTCTCTTCCTCCTCTCTCATTTTCCTCTCTCTTCCTCCTCTCTCTTCCTCGTCTCTCCTCTTCTGCTCTCTTCCTCCTCTCCATTCCTCCACTCTCTTCCTCCTCTCTCCTCCTCCTCTCTAATCTTCCTCTCTCTTCCTCCTCTCTCTTCCTCCTCTCTCTTCCTCCTCTCTTTTCCAACACCTCGTACTCCTCTCTCCTCTTCCTCTCTCTTCCTCCTCCTTCTTCCTCCTCTCTCTTCCTCCTCTCTCTTCTTCCTCTCTCCTCTCCCTCTCTCTTCCTCCTCTCTCTTCCTTCTCTCTCTTCCTCCTCTCTATTCCTCCTCTATTTTCCTCCCTTCTCCTCCTCTCTCCTCTTCCTCTCTCTTCCACCTCTCTTTTCCTCCTCTCTCTTCCTCTCTCTTCCTGCTCTCCCCTCCTCCTCTCTCCTCTTTCTCTCTCTTCCTCCTCTCTCTTCCTCATCTATATTTCTCCTCCCTCCTCTTCCTCTCTCTTCCTCCTCTCTTTTCCTCCTCTCTCTTCCTCCTGTCTCCTCTTCCTCTCTCCTCTTCCTCTCTCTTCCAGCTCTCTTTTCCTCCTCTCTCTTCTTCCTCTCTCTTCCTGCTCTCCCCTCCTCCTCTCTCCTTTTCCTCTCTCTTCCTCCTCTCTCTTTGTCTTCTCTCTTCCTTCTATCTCTTCCTCCTCACTCTTCGTCTTCTCTCCTCTTCCTCTTTCTTCCGCCTCTCTCTCACTCCTCTCTCTTCCTCTTCTCTTTTCCTATCTCTCCTCCTCTCTCCTCTTTCTCTCTCTTCCTCATCTCTCTTCCTCCTCTATATGTCTCCTCTCTCCTCTTCCTCTCTCTTCCTGCTCTCTTTTCCTCCTCACTCTTCCTCCTCTCTCTTCCTCCACACTTTTCATCCTTTCTCTTCCTCTCTCTTACTCTTCTCTCCTCTTCCTCATCTTCCTCCTCTCTTTTCCTCCTCTCTCTTCCTCCTGCCTCCTCTTCCTCTCTCCTCTTCCTGTCTCTTCCTCCTCTATTTTCCTCCTCTCTCCTTCACCTCTCTGTTCCTCCTCACTCTTCCTCTTCTCTCTTCCTCCACTCTCTTCCTCCTCTCTACTCCTCCTCTCTCCTCTTCCTCTCTCTTCCTCCTCTCTCTTCCTCCTCTCTCTTCCTCTTCTGTCCTCCCCCTCTCTCCTCTTCCTCTATCTTCCTCCTCTCGCTTCCTCCTCTCTCTTCCTCCACTCTCTTACTCCTCTCTCTTCCTCCTCTATCTTCCTCCTCTCTCCTCTTCCTCTCTCTTCCTCCTCTCCTTTCCTCCTCTCTCTTCCTCCTCTCTCCTCATCCTCTCTCTTCCTCCTCTCTCTTCCTCCACCCTCTTCCTCCTGTCTCCTCCTCCTCTCTTCTCTTCCTCTCTCTTCCTCCTCTCTCTTCCTTGTCTCTCTTCCTCCTCTCTCTTCTCCTCTTTCTTCCTCGTCTCTCCTCTTCCTCTCTCTTCCTCCCCTCTTTTCCTCCTCTCTCTTCCTCCTCTCTCCTCCTCCTCTCTCCTCTACCTCTCTCTTACTCCTCTCTCTTCCTCCTCTCTCTTCCTCCCCTCTCTTCCTCCTCTCTCCTCTTCCTCTCTCTTCCTCCTCTCTCTTCTTCCTCTCTCTTCCTCCTCTCTCTTCCTCCTATCTTTTCCTCCTCCTCTTCTTCCGCTCTCTTCTTCCTCTCTCTTCCTCCTCTATTTTTCTCCCCTCTCCTCCTCTCTCCTCTTCATCTCTCTTCCAGCTCTCTTTTCCTCCTCTTTCTTCTTCCTCTCTCTTCATGCTCCCCCCTCCTCCTCTCTCCTTTTCCTCTCTCTTCCTCCTCTCTTTTTGTCTTCTGTCTTCCTTCTATCTCTTCCTCCTCTCTATTTGTCCTCTCTCCTCTTCCTCTTTCTTCCGACTCTCTCTCACTCCTCTCTCTTCCTCCTCTCTTTTCCTGTCTCTCCTCCTCTCTGCTCTTTCTCTCTCTTCCTCCTCTCACTTCCTCCTCTCTATTCTCCTCTTTCTTCCTCCTCTCTCCTCTTCCTCTCTCTTCCTCCTCTCTCTTCCTCCTCTCTCTTCCTCGTCGCTCTTCCTCCTCTCTCCTCTTCCTCTCTCTTCCTCCCCTCTTTTCCTCCTCTCTCTTCCTCTTCTCTCCTCCTCCTCTCTCCTCTGCCTCTCTCTTACTCCTCTCTCTTCCTCCTCCCTTGTCCCCCTCTCTCCTCTTCCTCTCTCTTCCTCCTCTCTCTTCCTCCTCTCTCTTCCTCCCCTCTCTTCCTCCTCTCTCCTCTTCCTCTCTCTTCCTACTCTCTCTTCATCCTCTCCCTTCCTCTCTCTTCCTCCTCTCTCCTCTTCCTCCTCTTCCTCCTCTCTTTTCCTCCTCTCTCTTCCTCCTGTCTCCTATTCCTCTCTCCTCTTCCTCTCTCTTCCTCCTCTATTTTCCTCCTCTCTCCTTCACCTCTCGCTTCCTCCTCACTCTTCCTCCTCTCTCTTCCTCCACTCTCTTCCTCCTCTCTCCTCCTCCTGCCTCCTCTTCCTCTCTCTTCCTCCTCTCTCTTCCTCCTCTCTCTTCCTCCTCTCTCCTCTTCCGCTCTCTTCCTCCTCCTTCTTCCTCCTCTCTTTTCCTCCTCTCTCTTCCTCCATTCTCATTTTTCTATCTCTTCCTCCTCGCTCTTCCTCCTCTCTCCTCTTCCTCTCTCTTCCTCCTCTCTCTTCCTCCTCTTTTTTCCTCCTCTCTCCTCCTCCTATCTCCTCTTCCTCTCTCTACCTCCTCTCTCTTCCTCTCTCTTCCTACTCTCTCCTCTTCCTCCTCTTCCTTCTCTCTTTTCCTCCTCTCTCTTCCTCCTGTCTCCTCTTCCTCCGGTCTCCTCTTCCTCTCTCCTCTTCCTCTCTCTTCCACCTCTCTTTTCCTCCTCTCTCTTCCTCCTGTCTCCTCTTCCTCTCTCCTCTTCCTCTCTCTTCCTCCTCTATTTTCCTCCTCTCTCCTTCACCTCTCTCTCTTCCTCCTCACTCTTCCTCCTCTCTCTTCCTCCACTCTCTTCCTCCTCTCTCTTCCTCCTCTCTCCTCTTCCTCTCTCTTCCTCCTCTCTTTTCCTCATCTCTCTTCCTCCTCTCTCTTCCTCCTCTCTCCTCTTCCTCTCTCTTCCTCCTTTCTCTTCCTCCTCTCTTTTCCTCCTCTCTCTTCCTCCTCTATCTTTCTCCTCTCTACTCTTCCTCTCTCTTCCTCATCTCTTTTCCTCCTCTCTCTTCCTCCTCACTCCTCTTCCTCTCTCTTCCTCCTCTTTCTTCCTCCACTCTCTTCCTCCTGTCTCTTCCTCCTCTCTTCTCTTCCTCTCTCTTCCTCCTCTCTCTTCCTCGTCTCTCTTCCTCCTCTCTATTCTCCTCTTTCTTCCTCCTCTCTCCTCTTCCACTCTCTTCCTCCACTCTCTTCCTCCTCTCTCTTCCTCGTCTCTCTTCCTCCTCTCTCCTCTTCCTCTCTCTTCCTCCCCTCTTTTCCTCCTCTCTCTTCCTCCCCTCTCCTCCTCCTCTCTCCTCTGCCTCTCTCTTACTCCTCTCTCTTCCTCCTCCCTTGTCCCCCTCTCTCCTCTTCCCCTCTCTTCCTCCTCTCTCTTCCTCCTCTCTCTTCCTCCTCTCTCTTCCTCCTCTCTTTTCCTCCTCCTCTTCTTCCGCTCTCTTCCTCCTCCCTCTTCCTCCTCTATTTTTCTCCCGTCTCCTCCTCTCTCCTCTTCATCTCTCTTCCAGCTCTCTTTTCCTCCTCTCTCTTCTTCCTCTCTCTTCTGCTCTCCCCTCCTCCTCTCTCCTTTTCCTCTCTCTTCCTCCTCTCTCTTTGTCTTCTCTCTTCCTTCTATCTCTTCCTCCTCTCTATTCGTCTTCTCTCCTCTTCCTCTTTCTTCCGCCTCTCTCTCACTCCTCTCTCTTCCTCTTCTCTTTTCCTGTCTCTCCTCCTCTCTCCTCTTTCTCTCTCTTCCTCCTCTCTCTTCCTCCTCTATATGTCTCCTCTCTCCTCTTCCTCTCTCTTCCTGCACTCTTTTCCTCTTCACTCTTCCTCCTCTCTCTTCCTCCACACTTTTCATCCTTTCTCTTCCTCTCTCTTACTCTTCTCTCCTCTTCCTCATCTTCCTCCTCTCTTTTCCTCCTCTCTCTTCCTCCTGTCTCCTCTTCCTCTCTCCTCTTCCTCTCTCTTCCTCCTCTATTTTCCTCCTCTCTCCTTCACCTCTCTGTTCCTCCTCACTCTTCCTCCTCTCTCTTCCTCCACTCTCTTCTTCCTCTCTACTCCCCCTCTCTCCTCTTCCTCTCTCTTCCTCCTCTCTCTTCCTCGTCTCTCTTCCTCCTCTGTCCTCCCCCTCTCTCCTCTTCCTCTCTCTTCCTCATCTTTTCCTCCTCTCTCTTCCTCCTCTCTCCTCTTCCTCTCTCTTCCTCCTCTCTCTTCCTCCACCCTCTTCCTCCTGTCTCCTCCTCCTCTCTTCTCTTCCTCTCTCTTCCTCCTCTCTCTTCCTTGTGTCTTTTCCTCCTCTCTCTTCCTCCTCTCTCCTCCTCCTCTCTCCTCTACCTCTCTCTTACTCCTCTCTCTTCCTCCTCCCTTGTCCCCCTCTCTCCTCTTCCTCTCTCTTCCTCCTCTCTCTTCCTCCTCTCTCTTCCTCCCCTCTCTTCCTCCTCTCTCCTCTTCCTCTCTCTTCCTCCTCTCTCTTCCTCCTCTCTCTTCCTCCTCTCTTTTCCTCCTCCTCTTCTTCCGCTCTCTTCCTCCTCTCTCTTCCTCCTCTATTTTTCTCCCCTCTCCTCCTCTCTCCTCTTCATCTCTCTTCCAGCTCTCTTTTCCTCCTCTCTCTTCTTCCTCTCTCTTCATGCTCCCCCCTCCTCCTCTCTCCTTTTCCTCTCTCTTCCTCCTCTCTCTTTGTCCTCTCTCCTCTTCCTCTTTCTTCCGACTCTCTCTCACTCCTCTCTCTTCCTCCTCTCTTTTCCTGTCTCTCCTCCTCTCTGCTCTTTCTCTCTCTTCCTCTTATCTCTTCCTCCTCTCTATTCTCCTCTTTCTTCCTCCTCTCTCCTCTTCCTCTCTCTTCCTCCTCTCTCTTCCTCCTCTCTCTTCCTCGTCTCTCTTCCTCCTCTCTCCTCTTCCTCTCTCTTCCTCCCCTCTTTTCCTCCTCTCTCTTCCTCTTCTCTCCTCCTCCTCTCTCCTCTGCCTCTCTCTTACTCCTCTCTCTTCAACCTCCCTTGTCCTCCTCTCTCCGCTTCCTCTCTCTTCCTCCTCTCTCTTCCTCCTCTCTCTTCCTCCCCTCTCTTCCTCCTCTCTCCTCTTCCTCTCTCTTCCTCCTCTCTCTTCCTCCTCTCTCTTCCTCCTCTCTTTTCCTCCTCCTCTTCTTCCGCTCTCTTCCTCCTCTCTCTTCCTCCTCTATTTTTCTCCCCTCTCCTCCTCTCTCCTCTTCATCTCTCTTCCAGCTCTCTTTTCCTCCTCTCTCTTCTTCCTCTCTCTTCATGCTCCCCCCTCCTCCTCTCTCCTTTTCCTCTCTCTTCCTCCTCTCTCTTTGTCCTCTCTCCTCTTCCTCTTTCTTCCGACTCTCTCACTCCTCTCTCTTCCGCCTCTCTTTTCCTGTCTCTCCTCCTCTCTGCTCTTTCTCTCTCTTCCTCTTCTCTCTTCCTCCTCTCTATTCTCCTCTTTCTTCCTCCTCTCTCCTCTTCCTCTCTCTTCCTCCTCTCTCTTCCTCCTCTCTCTTCCTCGTCTCTCTTCCTCCTCTCTCCTCTTCCTCTCTCTTCCTCCCCTCTTTTCCTCCTCTCTCTTCCTCTTCTCTCCTCCTCCTCTCTCCTCTGCCTCTCTCTTACTCCTCTCTCTTCAACCTCCCTTGTCCCCCTCTCTCCTCTTCCTCTCTCTTCCTCCTCTCTCTTCCTCCTCTCTCTTCCTCCCCTCTCTTCCTCCTCTCTCCTCTTCCTCTCTCTTCCTCCTCTCTCTTCATCCTCTCTCTTCCTCTCTCTTCCTCCTCTCTCCTCTTCCTCCTCTTCCTCCTCTCTCTTCCTCCTCTCTCTTCCTCCACTCTTTTCCTCCTGTCTCTTCCTCCTCTCTTCTCTTCCTCTCTCTTCCTCCTCTCTCTTCCTCGTCTCTCTTCCTCCTCTCTATTCTCCTCTTTCTTCCTCCTCTCTCCTCTTCCTCTCTCTTCCTCCACTCTCTTCCTCCTCTCTCTTCCTCGTCTCTCTTCCTCCTCTCTCCTCTTCCTCTCTCTTCCTCCCCTCTTTTCCTCCTCTCTCTTCCTCCCCTCTCCTCCTCCTCTCTCCTCTGCCTCTCTCTTACTCCTCTCTCTTCCTCCTCCCTTGTCCCCCTCTCTCCTCTTCCTCTCTCTTCCTCCTCTCTCTTCCTGCTGTCTCTTCCTCCCCTCTCTTCCTCCTCTCTCCTCTTCCTCTCTCTTCCTCCTCTCTCTTCCTCCTCTCTCTTCCTCCTCTCTCTTCCTCCTCTCTTTTCCTCCTCCTCTTCTTCCGCTCTCTTCCTCCTCCCTCTTCCTCCTCTATTTTTCTCCCGTCTCCTCCTCTCTCTTCTTGATCTCTCTTCCAGCTCTCTTTTCCTCCTCTCTCTTCTTCCTCTCTCTTCCTGCTCTCCCCTCCTCCTCTCTCCTTTTCCTCTCTCTTCCTCCTCTCTCTTTGTCTTCTCTCTTCCTTCTATCTCTTCCTCCTCTCTATTCGTCTTCTCTCCTCTTCCTCTTTCTTCCGCCTCTCTCTCACTCCTCTCTCTTCCTCTCTCCTCTTCCTCTCTCTTCCTCCTCTCTCTTCCTCCTCTCTCTTCCTCCTCTCTCTTCCTCCTCTTTCCTCTTCCTCTCTCTTCCTCCTCCTTCTTCCTCCTGTCTTTTCCTCCTCTCTCTTCCTCCTCTCTCATTTTCCTCTCTCTTCCTCCTCTCATTTCCTCATGTCTCCTTTTCCTCTCTCTTCCTAATCTCTCTTCCTCCTCTCTCTTCCTCCTCTCTTTTCCAACTCCTCTTCCTCCTTTCTCCTTTTCCTCTCTCTTCCTCCTCTCTCTTCATCCTCTCACCTCTTCCTCTCTCTTCCTCCTCGCTCTTCCTCCTCTCTCTTCCTCCTCTTTCCTCTTCCTCTCTCTTCCTCCTCTTCTTCCTCCTATCTTTTCCTCCTCTCTCTTCCTCCTCTCTCATTTTCCTCTCTCATTTTCCTCTCTCTTCCTCCTCTCTCCTCTTCCTCTCTCTTCCTATTCTCTCTTTCTCCACTTTCTTCCTACTCTTTCCTCTTCCTCTCTCTTCCTCCTCTCTCTTCCTCCACTCTCTTCCTCCTCTCTCCTCCTCCTCTCTTCTCTTCCTCTCTCTTCCTCGTCTCTCTTCCTTGTCTCTCTTCCTCCTCTCTCCTCTTCCTCTCTCTTCCTCCCCTCTTTTCCTCCTCTCTCTTCCTCTTCTCTCGTCCTCCTCTCTCCTCTGCCTCTCTCTTACTCCTCTCTCTTCCTCCTCTCTTGTCCCCCTCTCTCCTCTTCGTCTCTTTTCCTCCTCTCTCTTCCTCCACTCTCTTCCTCCCCTCTCTTACTCCTCTCTCATATTCCAGTCTCTTCCTCCTCTCTATTCCTCCTCTCTCTTCCTCCTCTATTTTCCTCCCCTCTACTCCTCTCTCCCCTTCCTCTCTCTTCCTCCTCGCTCTTCCTCCTCTCTCTTCTACTCTCTTTTCCAACTCCTCTTCCTCCTCTCTCCCCTTCCACTCTCTTGCTCCTCGCTCTTCCTCATCTCTCTTCCTCCCCTCTTTTCCTACTCACTCATTCTCCTCTCTCTTCCTCCTCTCATTTCCTCGTGTCTCCTTTTCCTCTCTCTTCCTCCTCTCTATTCCTCCTCTCTCTTCCTCCTCTCGTTTCCAACTCCTCTTCCTCCTTTCTCCTTTTCCTCTCTCTTCCCCCTCTCTCTTCATCCTCTCTCATCTTCCTCTCTCTTCCTGCTCTCTCTTTCTCCTCTCTCTTCCTCCTCTCTCTTCCTCCTCTCTCATTTTCCTCTCTCTTCCTCCTCTCTCTTCCTCGTCTCTCCTCTTCTGCTCTCTTCCTCCTCTCCATTCCTCCACTCTCTTCCTCCTCTCTCCTCCTCCTCTCTAATCTTCCTCTCTCTTCCTCCTCTCTCTTCCTCCTCTCTCTTCCTCCTCTCTTTTCCATCTCCTCTTCCTCCTCTCTCCTCTTCCTCTCTCTTCCTCCTCCTTCTTCCTCCTCTCTCTTCCTCCTCTCTCTTCTTCCTCTCTCCTCTCCCTCTCTCTTCCTCCTCTCTCTTTCTTCTCTCTCTTCCTCCTCTCTATTCCTCCTCAATTTTCCTCCCTTCTCCTCCTCTCTCCTCTTCCTCTCTCTTCCACCTCTCTTTTCCTCCTCTCTCTTCCTCTCTCTTCCTGCTCTCCCCTCCTTCTCTCTCCTCTTTCTCTCTCTTCCTCCTTTCTCTTCCTCTTCTCTCTTCCGCCTCTCTCTTCCTCCTCTCTTTTCCTCCTCCTCTTCCTCTGCTCTCTTCCTCCTCTCTCTTCCTCCTCTATTTTCCTCCCCTCTCCTCCTCCTCTCTCCTTTTTCTCACTCTTCCTCCTCTCTCTTCCTCCTCCCTCCTCTCCCTCTATATTCCTCCTCTCTCTTCCTCCTCTCTCTTCCTTCTCTCTCTTCCTCCTCTCTCTTCCTCCTCTCTCCTCTTCCTCTCTCTTCCTCCTCCTTCTTCCTCCTCTCTTTTCTTCCTCTCTCTTCCTCCTCTCTCATTTTCCTCTCTCTTCCTCCTCTCTTTTCCTCCTCTCTCCTCTTCCTCTCTCTTCCTCCTCTCTCTTCCTCCTCTTTCTTCCTCCTCTCTCCTCTTCCTCTCTCTTCCTCCTCTCTCTTCCTCCACTCTCTTCCTCCTCTCTCTTCCTCCATTCTCCTCTTCCTCTCTCTTCCTCCTCTCTCTTCCTCCACTCTCTTCCTCCTCTCTCATTTTCCTCTCTCTTCCTCCTCTCTCTTCCTCCTCTCTCCTCTTCCTCTCTCTTCCTCCTCTCTCTTCTCCTCTTTTTTCGTCCTCTCTCCTCTTCCTCTCTCTTCCTCCTCTCTCTTCCTCCTCTCTCTTCCGCGTCTCTCTTCCTCCTCTCTCCTGTTCCTCTCTCTTCCTTCCCTCTTTTCCTCCTCTCTCTTCCTCCTCTCTCCTCCTCCTGTCTCCTCTGCCTCTCTCTTACTCCTCTCTCTTCCTCCTCTCTTCTCTCCCTCTCTCCTCTTCCTCTCTCTTCCTCCTCTCTTCCTCCTCTCTCTTCCTTCTCTCTCTTCTTCCTCTCTCCTCTTCCTCTCTCTTCCTCCTCTCTCTTCCTCCTCTCTCTTCCTCCTCTCTCATTTTCCTCTCTCTTCCTCCTCTCTTTTCCTCCTCTCTCTTCCTCCTCTCTCCTCCTCCTGTCTCCTCTGCCTCTCTCTTACTCCTCTCTCTTCCTCTTCCCTTGTCCCCCTGTCTCCTCATCCTCTCTCTTCCTGCTCTCTCTTCCTCCTCTCTTTTCCTCCTCCTCTTCCTCCGCTCTCTTCCTCCTCTCTCTTCCTCCTCTATTTTCCTCCCCTCTCCTCCTCTCTCCTCTTCCTCTCTCTTCCTGCTCTCTTTTCCTCCTCTCTCTTCCTCCTCTCTCTTCCTCCACTCTTTTCATCCTTTCTCTTCCTCCCTCTTCTTCCTCTCTTTTCCTCCTCTCTCTTCCTCCTGTCTCCTATTCCTCTCTCCTCTTCCTCTCTCTTCCTCCTCAATTTTCCTCCTCTCTCCTTCACCTCTCTCTTCCTCCTCACTCTTCATCCTCTCTTCCTCCACTCTCTTCCTCCTCTCTGTTCCTCCTCTCTCCTCTTCCTCTCTCTTCCTCCTTTCTCTTCCTCCTCTCTCTTCCTCCTCTCTCTTCCTCCTCTCTCCTCTTCCTCTCTCTTCCTCCTCTCGCTTCCTCCTCTCTCTTCCTCCTCTCTCTTACTCCTCTCTCTTCCTCATCTATCTTCCTCCTCTCTCCTCTTCCTCTCTCTTCCTCATCTCTTTTCCTCCTCTCTCTTCCTCCTCTCTCCTCTTCCCCTCTCTTCCTCCTCTCTCTTCCTCCACTCTCTTCCTCCTGTCTCCTCCTCCTCTCTTCTCTTCCTCTCTCTTCGTCCTCTCTCTTCCTCCTCTCTCTTCCTCATCTCTCCTTCTCCTCTTTCTTCCTCCTCTCTCCTCTTTCTCTCTCTTCCTCCTCTCTCTTCCTCCTCTCTCCTCTTCCTCTCTCTTCCTCCTCTCTCCTCTTCCTCTCTCTTCCTCCCCTCTTATCCTCCTCTCTCTTCCTCCTCTCTCCTCCTCCTCTCTCCTCTGCCTCTCTCTTACTCCTCTCTCTTCCTCCTCCCTTGTCCCCCGCTCTCCTCTTCCTATCTCTTCCTCCTCTCTCTTCCTCCTCTCTCTTCCTCCACTCTCTTCCTCCTCTCTTTTCCTCCTCCTCTTACTCCGCTCTCTTCCTCCTCTCTCTTCCTCCTCTATTTCCCTCCCCTCTCCTCCTCTCTCCACTTCCTCTCTCTTCCAACTCTTTTCCTCCTCTCTCTTCTTCCTCTCTCTTCCTGCTCTCCCCTCGTCCTCTCTCCTTTTCCTCTCTCTTCCTCCTCTCTCTTTGTCTTCTCTCTTCCTTCTATCTCTTCCTCCTCTCTCTTCGTCCTCTCTCCTCCTCCTCCCTCCTCTGCCTCTCTCTTACTCCTCTCTCTTCCTCCTCTCTTGTTCCCCTCTCTCCTCTTCCTCTCTCTTCCTCCTCTCTTCCTCCTCTCTCTTCCTCCTCTCTCTTCTTCCTCTCTCCTCTTCCTCTCTCTTTCTCCTCTCTCTTCCTCCTCTCTCTTCCTCCTCTCTTTTCCTCCTCCTCTTCCTCCTCTCTCTTCATCCTCTCTCCTCTTCCTCTTTCTTACGCCTCTCTCTCACTCCTCTCTCTTCCTCCTCTCTCTTCTTCCTCTCTCCTCTTCCTCTCTCTTTCTCCTCTCTCTTCCTCCTCTCTCTTCCTCCTCTCTTTTCCTCCTCTCTCTTCCTCCTCTATCTTCCTCCTCTCTCCTCTTCCTCTCTCTTCCTCATCTCTTTTCCTCCTCTCTCTTCCTCCTCACTCCTCTTCCTGTCTCTTCCTCCTCTCTCTTCCTCCACTCTCTTCCTCCTGTCTCCTCATCCTCTCTTCTCTTCCTCTCTCTTCCTCCTCTCTCTTCCTCGTCTCTCTTCCTCCTCTCTATTCTCCTCTTTCTTCCTCCTCTCTCCTCTTCCTCTCTCTTCCTCCACTCTCTTCCTCCTCTCTTCCTCGTCTCTCTTCCTCCTCTCTCCTCTTCCTCTCTCTTCCTCCCCTCTTTTCCTCCTCTCTCTTCCTCCCCTCTCCTCCTCCTCTCTCCTCTGCCTCTCTCTTACTCCTCTCTCTTCCTGCTCTCTCTTCCTCCCCACTCTTCCTCCTCTCTCCTCTTCCTCTCTCTTCCTCCTCTCTCTTCCTCCTCTCTCTTCCTCCTCTCTCTTCCTCCTCTCTTTTCCTCCTCCTCTTCTTCCGCTCTCTTCCTCCTCCCTCTTCCTCCTCTATTTTTCTCCCATCTCCTCCTCTCTCTTCTTCATCTCTCTTCCAGCTCTCTTTTCCTCCTCTCTCTTCTTCCTCTCTCTTCCTGCTCTCCCCCTCCTCCTCTCTCCTTTTCCTCTCTCTTCCTCCTCTCTCTTTGTCTTCTCTCTTCCTTCTATCTCTTCCTCCTCTCTATTCGTCTTCTCTCCTCTTCCTCTTTCTTCCGCCTCTCTCTCACTCCTCTCTCTTCCTCTTCTCTTTTCCTGTCTCTCCTCCTCTCTCCTCTTTCTCTCTCTTCCTCCTCTCTCTTCCTCCTCTATATGTCTCCTCTCTCCTCTTCCTCTCTCTTCCTGCACTCTTTTCCTCCTCACTCTCCTCCTCTCTCTTCCTCCACACTTTTCATCCTTTCTCTTCCTCTCTCTTACTCTTCTCTCCTCTTCCTCATCTTCCTCCTCTCTTTTCCTCCTATCTCTTCCTCCTGTCTCCTCTTCCTCTCTCCTCTTCCTCTCTCTTCCTCCTGTATTTTCCTCCTCTCTCCTTCACCTCTCTGTTCCTCCTCACTCTTCCTCCTCTCTCTTCCTCCACTCTCTTCTTCCTCTCTACTCCCCCTCTCTCCTCTTCCACTCTCTTCCTCCTCTCTCTTCCACCACCCTCTTCCTCCTGTCTCCTCCTCCTCTCTTCTCTTCCTCTCTCTTCCTCCTCTCTCTTCCTTGTGTCTTTTCCTCCTCTCTCTTCCTCCTCTCTCCTCCTCCTCTCTCCTCTTCCTCACTCTTCCTCCTCTCTCTTCCTCCTCTCTCTTCCTCCCCTCTCTTCCTCATCTCTCCTCTTCCTCTCTCTTCCTCCTCTCTCTTCCTCCTCTCTCTTCCTCCTCTCTTTTCCTCCTCCTCTTCTTCCGCTCTCTTCCTCCTCTCTCTTCCTCCTCTATTTTTCTCCCCTCTCCTCCTCTCTCCCTTCTTTTTTCTTTTCATCTCTCTTCCAGCTCTCTTTTCCTCCTCCTCTCTTCTTCCTCTCTTCTCATGCTCCCCCCTCCTCTCTCTCCTTTTCCTCTCTCTTCCTCCTCTCTCTTTGTCCTCTCTCCTCTTCCTCTTTCTTCCGACTCTCTCTCACTCCTCTCTCTTCCTCCTCTCTTTTCCTGTCTCTCCTCCTCTCTGCTCTTTCTCTCTCTTCCTCTTCTCTCTTCCTCTCTCTATTCTCCTCTTTCTTCCTCCTCTCTCCTCTTCCTCTCTCTTCCTCCTCTCTCTTCCTCCTCTCTCTTCCTCCTCTCTCTTCCTCCTCTCTCATTTTCCTCTCTCTTCCTCCTCTCTCTTCCTCGTCTCTCCTCTTCTGCTCTCTTCCTCGTCTCTCCTCTTCTGCTCTCTTCCTCCTCTCCATTCCTCCACTCTCTTCCTCCTCTCTCCTCCTCCTCTCTAATCTTCCTCTCTCTTCCTCCTCTCTCTTCCTCCTCTCTCTTCCTCCTCTCTTTTCCATCTCGTCTTCCTCCTCTCTCCTCTTCCTCTCTCTTCCTCCTCCTTCTTCTCCTCTCTCTTCCTCCTCTCTCTTCTTCCTCTCTCCTCTCCCTCTCTCTTCCTCCTCTCTCTTCCTTCTCTCTCTTCCTCCTCTCTATTCCTCCTCAATTTTCCTCCCTTCTCCTCCTCTCTCCTCTTCCTCTCTCTTCCACCTCTCTTTTCCTCCTCTCTCTTCTCTCTCTTCCTTCGCTCTCCCCTCCTCCTCTCTCCTCTTTCTCTCTCTTCCTCCTTTCTCTTCCTCTTCTCTCTTCCGCCTCTCTCTTCCTCCTCTCTTTTCCTCCTCCTCTTCCTCTGCTCTCTTCCTCCTCTCTCTTCCTCCTCTATTTTCCTCCCCTCTCCTCCTCCTCTCTCCTTTTTCTCACTCTTCCTCCTCTCTCTTCCTCCTCCCTCCTCTCCCTCTATATTCTCCTCTCTCTTCCTCCTCTCTCTTCCTTCTCTCTCTTCCTCCTCTCTCTTCCTCCTCTCTCCTCTTCCTCTCTCTTCCTCTCTCCTTTTCCCTTCCTCCTCTTTTCTTCCTCTCTCTTCCTCTCTCTCATTTTCCTCTCTCTTCCTCCTCTCTCTTCCTCCTCTCTCCTCTTCCTCTCTCTTCCTCCTCTCTCTTCCTCCTCTTTCTTCCTCCTCTCTCCTCTTCCTCTCTCTTCCTCCTCTCTCTTCCTCCAATCTCTTCCTCCTCTCTCTTCCTCCATTCTCCTCTTCCTCTCTCTTCCTCCTCTCTCTTCCTCCTCTCTCTTCCTCCTCTCTCATTTTCCTCTCTCTTCCTCCTCTCTCTTCCTCCTCTCTGCTCTTCCTCTCTCTTCCTCCTCTCTCTTCTCCTCTTTTTTCGTCCTCTCTCCTCTTCCTCTCTCTTCCTCCTCTCTCTTCCTCCTCTCTCTTCCGCGTCTCTCTTCCTCCTCTCTCCTGTTCCTCTCTCTTCCTTCCCTCTTTTCCTCCTCTCTCTTCCTCCTCTCTCCTCCTCCTGTCTCCTCCGCCTCTCTCTTACTCCTCTCTCTTCCTCCCTCTCTTCTCTCCCTCTCTCCTCTCCTCTCTCTTCCTCCTCTCTTCCTCCTCTCTCTTCCTCCTCTCTTCCTCCTCTCTCTTCCTTCTCTCTCTTCTTCCTCTCACCTCTTCCTCTCTCTTCTCCTCTCTCTTCCTCCTCTCTCTTCCTCCTCTCTCATTTTCCTCTCTCTTCCTCCTCTCTCTTCCTCGTCTCTCTTCCTCCTCTCTCTTTGTCTTCTCTCTTCCTTCTATCTCTTCCTCCTCTCTATTCGTCTTCTCTCCTCTTCCTCTTTCTTCCGCCTCTCTCTCACTCCTCTCTCTTCCTCTTCTCTTTTCCTGTCTCTCCTCCTCCTCTCCTCTTTCTCTCTCTTCCTCCTCTCTCTTCCTCCTCTATATGTCTCCTCTCTCCTCTTCCTCTCTCTTCTGCACTCTTTTCCTCCTCACTCTTCCTCCTCTCTCTTCCTCCACACTTTTCATCCTTTCTCTTCCTCTCTCTTACTCTTCTCTCCTCTTCCTCATCTTCCTCCTCTCTTTTCCTCCTATCTCTTCCTCCTGTCTCCTCTTCCTCTCTCCTCTTCCTCTCTCTTCCTCCTGTATTTTCCTCCTCTCTCCTTCACCTCTCTGTTCCTCCTCACTCTTCCTCCTCTCTCTTCCTCCACTCTCTTCTTCCTCTCTACTCCCCCTCTCCTCCTCTCCACTCTCTTCCTCCTCTCTCTTCCACCACCCTCTTCCTCCTGTCTCCTCCTCCTCTCTTCTCTTCCTCTCTCTTCCTCCTCTCTCTTCCTTGTGTCTTTTCCTCTCTCTCTTCCTCCTCTCTCCTCCTCCTCTCTCCTCTTCTCACTCTTCCTCCTCTCTCTTCCTCCCCTCTTTTCCTCCTCTCTCTTCCTCCTCTCTCCTCCTCCTCTCTCCTCTGCCTCTCTCTTACTCCTCTCTCTTCCTCTTCCCTTGTCCCCTGTCTCCTCATCCTCTCTCTTCCTGCTCTCTCTTCCTCCTCTCTCTTCCTCCTCTCTTTTCCTCCTCCTCTTCCTCCGCTCTCTTCCTCCTCTCTCTTCCTCCTCTATTTTCCTCCCTCTCCTCCTCTTCTCTTCCTCTCTCTTCCACCTCTCTTTTCCTCCTCTCTCTTCTTCCTCTCTCTTCCTGCTCTCCCTCCTCCCTCTCTCCTTTTCCTCTCTCTTCCTCCTCTCTCTTCCTCGTCTCTCTTCCTCCTCTCTCTCTTCCTCTCTCTTCCTCCCCTCTTTTCCTCCTCAGTCTTCCTCCTCTCTCTTCCTCCACACTTTTCATCCTTTCTCTTCCTCTCTCTTACTCTTCTCTCCTCTTCCTCATCTTCCTCCTCTCTTTTCCTCCTATCTCTTCCTCCTGTCTCCTCTTCCTCTCTCCTCTTCCTCTCTCTTCCTCCTGTATTTTCCTCCTCTCTCCTTCACCTCTCTGTTCCTCCTCACTCTTCCTCCTCTCTCTTCCTCCACTCTCTTCTTCCTCTCTACTCCCCCTCTCTCCTCTCCACTCTCTTCCTCCTCTCTCTTCCACCACCCTCTTCCTCCTGTCTCCTCCTCCTCTCTTCTCTTCCTCTCTCTTCCTCCTCTCTCTTCCTTGTGTCTTTTCCTCCTCTCTCTTCCTCCTCTCTCCTCCTCCTCTCTCCTCTTCCTCACTCTTCCTCCTCTCTCTTCCTCCTCTCTCTTCCTCCCCTCTCTTCCTCATCTCTCCTCTTCCTCTCTCTTCCTCCTCTCTCTTCCTCCTCTCTCTTCCTCCTCTCTTTTCCTCCTCCTCTTCTTCCGCTCTCTTCCTCCTCTCTCTTCCTCCTCTATTTTTCTCCCCTCTCCTCCTCTCTCCTCTTCATCTCTCTTCCAGCTCTCTTTTCCTCCTCTCTCTTCTTCCTCTCTCTTCATGCTCCCCCCTCCTCCTCTCTCCTTTTCCTCTCTCTTCCTCCTCTCTCTTTGTCCTCTCTCCTCTTCCTCTTTCTTCCGACTCTCTCTCACTCCTCTCTCTTCCTCCTCTCTTTTCCTGTCTCTCCTCCTCTCTGCTCTTTCTCTCTCTTCCTCTTCTCTCTTCCTCCTCTCTATTCTCCTCTTTCTTCCTCCTCTCTCCTCTTCCTCTCTCTTCCTCCTCTCTCTTCCTCCTCTCTCTTCCTCCTCTCTCTTCCTCCTCTCTCATTTTCCTCTCTCTTCCTCCTCTCTCTTCCTCGTCTCTCCTCTTCTGCTCTCTTCCTCGTCTCTCCTCTTCTGCTCTCTTCCTCCTCTCCATTCCTCCACTCTCTTCCTCCTCTCTCCTCCTCCTCTCTAATCTTCCTCTCTCTTCCTCCTCTCTCTTCCTCCTCTCTCTTCCTCCTCTCTTTTCCATCTCGTCTTCCTCCTCTCTCCTCTTCCTCTCTCTTCCTCCTCCTTCTTCCTCCTCTCTCTTCCTCCTCTCTCTTCTTCCTCTCTCCTCTCCCTCTCTCTTCCTCCTCTCTCTTCCTTCTCTCTCTTCCTCCTCTCTATTCCTCCTCAATTTTCCTCCCTTCTCCTCCTCTCTCCTCTTCCTCTCTCTTCCACCTCTCTTTTCCTCCTCTCTCTTCCTCTCTCTTCCTGCTCTCCCCTCCTCCTCTCTCCTCTTTCTCTCTCTTCCTCCTTTCTCTTCCTCTTCTCTCTTCCGCCTCTCTCTTCCTCCTCTCTTTTCCTCCTCCTCTTCCTCTGCTCTCTTCCTCCTCTCTCTTCCTCCTCTATTTTCCTCCCCTCTCCTCCTCCTCTCTCCTTTTTCTCACTCTTCCTCCTCTCTCTTCCTCCTCCCTCCTCTCCCTCTATATTCCTCCTCTCTCTTCCTCCTCTCTCTTCCTTCTCTCTCTTCCTCCTCTCTCTTCCTCCTCTCTCCTCTTCCTCTCTCTTCCTCCTCCTTCTTCCTCCTCTCTTTTCTTCCTCTCTCTTCCTCCTCTCTCATTTTCCTCTCTCTTCCTCCTCTCTCTTCCTCCTCTCTCCTCTTCCTCTCTCTTCCTCCTCTCTCTTCCTCCTCTTTCTTCCTCCTCTCTCCTCTTCCTCTCTCTTCCTCCTCTCTCTTCCTCCAATCTCTTCCTCCTCTCTCTTCCTCCATTCTCCTCTTCCTCTCTCTTCCTCCTCTCTCTTCCTCCTCTGTCTTCCTCCTCTCTCATTTTCCTCTCTCTTCCTCCTCTCTCTTCCTCCTCTCTCCTCTTCCTCTCTCTTCCTCCTCTCTCTTCTCCTCTTTTTTCGTCCTCTCTCCTCTTCCTCTCTCTTCCTCCTCTCTCTTCCTCCTCTCTCTTCCGCGTCTCTCTTCCTCCTCTCTCCTGTTCCTCTCTCTTCCTTCCCTCTTTTCCTCCTCTCTCTTCCTCCTCTCTCCTCCTCCTGTCTCCTCCGCCTCTCTCTTACTCCTCTCTCTTCCTCCTCTCTTCTCTCCCTCTCTCCTCTTCCTCTCTCTTCCTCCTCTCTTCCTCCTCTCTCTTCCTCCTCTCTTCCTCCTCTCTCTTCCTTCTCTCTCTTCTTCCTCTCACCTCTTCCTCTCTCTTCCTCCTCTCTCTTCCTCCTCTCTCTTCCTCCTCTCTCATTTTCCTCTCTCTTCCTCCTCTCTCTTCCTCGTCTCTCTTCCTCCTCTCTCCTCTTCCTCTCTCTTCCTCCCCTCTTTTCCTCCTCTCTCTTCCTCCTCTCTCCTCCTCCTCTCTCCTCTGCCTCTCTCTTACTCCTCTCTCTTCCTCTTCCCTTGTCCCCCTGTCTCCTCATCCTCTCTCTTCCTGCTCTCTCTTCCTCCTCTCTCTTCCTCCTCTCTTTTCCTCCTCCTCTTCCTCCGCTCTCTTCCTCCTCTCTCTTCCTCCTCTATTTTCCTCCCCTCTCCTCCTCTCTTCTCTTCCTCTCTCTTCCACCTCTCTTTTCCTCCTCTCTCTTCTTCCTCTCTCTTCCTGCTCTCCCCTCCTCCTCTCTCCTTTTCCTCTCTCTTCCTCCTCTCTCTGTCTTCTCTCTTCCTTCTATCTCTTCCTCCTCTCTCTTCGTCCTCTCTCCTCTTCCTCTTTCTTCCGCGTCTCTCTCACTCCTCTCTCTTTCTCCTCTCTTTTCCTGTCTCTCCTTCTCTCTCATCTTTCTCTCTCTTCCTCCTCTCTCTTCCTCCTCTATATTTCTCCTCTCTCCTCTTCCTCTCTCTTCCTGCTCTCTTTTCCTCCTCTCTCTTCCTCCTCTCTCTTCCTCCACTCTTTTCATCCTTTCTCTTCCTCCCTCTTCTTCCTCTCTTTTCCTCCTCTCTCTTCCTCCTGTCTCCTATTACTCTCTCCTCTTCCTCTCTCTTCCTTCTCAATTTTCCTCCTCTCTCCTTCACCTCTCTCTTCCTCCTCACTCTTCATCCTCTCTTCCTCCACTCTCTTCCTCCTCTCTCTTCCTCCTCTCTGCTCTTCCTCTCTCTTCCTCCTTTCTCTTCCTCCTCTCTCTTCCTCCTCTCTCTTCCTCCTCTCTCCTCTTCCTCTCTCTTCCTCCTCTCGCTTCCTCCTCTCTCTTCCTCCTCTCTCTTACTCCTCTCTCTTCCTCCTCTATCTTCCTCCTCTCTCCTCTTCCTCTCTCTTCCTCATATCTTTTCCTCCTCTCTCTTCCTCCTCTCTCCTCTTCCCCTCTCTTCCTCCTCTCTCTTCCTCCACTCTCTTCCTCCTGTCTCCTCCTCCTCTCTTCTCTTCCTCTCTCTTCGTCCTCTCTCTTCCTCCTCTCTCTTCCTCATCTCTCCTTCTCCTCTTTCTTCTTCCTCTCTCCTCTTTCTCTCTCTTCCTCCTCTCTCTCCTCCTCTCTCCTCTTCCTCTCTCTTCCTCCTCTCTCCTCTTCCTCTCTCTTCCTCCCCTCTTATCCTCCTCTCTCTTCCTCCTCTCTCCTCCTCCTCTCTCCTCTGCCTCTCTCTTACTCCTCTCTCTTCCTCCTCCCTTGTCCCCCGCTCTCCTCTTCCTATCTCTTCCTCCTCTCTCTTCCTCCTCTCTCTTCCTCCACTCTCTTCCTCCTCTCTTTTCCTCCTCCTCTTACTCCGCTCTCTTCCTCCTCTCTCTTCCTCCTCTATTTCCCTCCCCTCTCCTCCTCTCTCCACTTCCTCTCCCTTCCAACTCTTTTCCTCCTCTCTCTTCTTCCTCTCTCTTCCTGCTCTCCCCTCCTCCTCTCTCCTTTTCCTCTCTCTTCCTCCTCTCTCTTTGTCTTCTCTCTTCCTTCTATCTCTTCCTCCTCTCTATTCGTCTTCTCTCCTCTTCCTCTTTCTTCCGCCTCTCTCTCACTCCTCTCTCTTCCTCTTCTCTTTTCCTATCTCTCCTCCTCTCTCCTCTTTCTCTCTCTTCCTCCTCTCTCTTCCTCCTCTATATGTCTCCTCTCTCCTCTTCCTCTCTATTCCTGCTCTCTTTTCCTCCTCACTCTTCCTCCTCTCTCTTCCTCCACACTTTTCATCCTTTCTCTTCCTCTCTCTTACTCTTCTCTCCTCTTCCTCATCTTCCTCCTCTCTTTTCCTCCTCTCTCTTCCTCCTGCCTCCTCTTCCTCTCTCCTCTTCCTCTCTCTTCCTCCTCTATTATCCTCCTCTCTCCTTCACCTCTCTGTTCCTCCTCACTCTTCCTCCTCTCTCTTCCTCCACTCTCTTCCTCCTCTCTACTCCTCCTCTCTCCTCTTCCTCTCTCTTCCTCCTCTCTCTTCCTCCTCTCTCTTCCTCTTCTGTCCTCCCCCTCTCTCCTCTTCCTCTCTCTTCCTCCTCTCGCTTCCTTCTCTCTCTTCCTCCTCTCTCTTACTCCTCTCTCTTCCTCCTCTATCTTCCTCCTCTCTCCTCCTCCTCTCTCTTCCTCATCTCTTTTCCTCCTCTCTCTTCCTCCTCTCTCCTCTTCCTCTCTCTTCCTCCTCTCTCTTCCTCCACCCTCTTCCTCCTGTCTCCTCCTCCTCTCTTCTCTTCCTCTCTCTTCCTCCTCTCTCTTCCTTGTCTCTCTTCCTCCTCTCTCTTCTCCTCTTTCTTCCTCGTCTCTCCTCTTTCTCTCTCTTCCTCCTCTCTCTTCCTCCTCTATATGTCTCCTCTCTCCTCTTCCTCTCTCTTCCTGCACTCTTTTCCTCCTCACTCTTCCTCCTCTCTCTTCCTCCACCCTTTTCTTCCTTTCTCTTCCTCTCTCTTACTCTTCTCTCCTCTTCCTCATCTTCCTCCTCTCTTTTCCTCCTATCTCTTCCTCCTGTCTCCTCTTCCTCCTCCTCTTCCTCTCTCTTCCTCCTCTATTTTCCTCCTCTCTCCTTCACCTCTCTGTTCCTCCTCACTCTTCCTCCTCTCTCTTCCTCCACTCTCTTCTTCCTCTCTACTCCCCCTCTCTCCTCATCCTCTCTCTTCCTCCTCTCTCTTCCTCGTCTCTCTTCCTCCTCTGTCCTTCCCCTCTCTCCTCTTCCTCTCTCTTCCTCATCTTTTCCTCCTCTCTCTTCCTCCTCTCTCCTCTTCCTCTCTCTTCCTCCTCTCTCTTCCTCCACCCTCTTCCTCCTGTCTCCTCCTCCTCTCTTCTCTTCCTCTCTCTTCCTCCTCTCTCTTCCTTGTGTCTTTTCCTCCTCTCTCTTCCTCCTCTCTCCTCCTCCTCTCTCCTCTACCTCTCTCTTACTCCTCTCTCTTCCTCCTCCCTTGTCCCCCTCTCTCCTCTTCCTCTCTCTTCCTCCTCTCTCTTCCTCCTCTCTCTACATGCTCCCCCCTCCTCCTCTCTCCTTTTCCTCTCTCTTCCTCCTCTCTCTTTGTCCTCTCTCCTCTTCCTCTTTCTTCCGACTCTCTCTCACTCCTCTCTCTTCCTCCTCTCTTTTCCTGTCTCTCCTCCTCTCTGCTCTTTCTCTCTCTTCCTCTTATCTCTTCCTCCTCTCTATTCTCCTCTTTCTTCCTCCTCTCTCCTCTTCCTCTCTCTTCCTCCTCTCTCTTCCTCCTCTCTCTTCCTCGTCTCTCTTCCTCCTCTCTCCTCTTCCTCTCTCTTCCTCCCCTCTTTTCCTCCTCTCTCTTCCTCTTCTCTCCTCCTCCTCTCTCCTCTGCCTCTCTCTTACTCCTCTCTCTTCAACCTCCCTTGTCCCCCTCTCTCCGCTTCCTCTCTCTTCCTCCTCTCTCTTCCTCCTCTCTCTTCCTCCCCTCTCTTCCTCCTCTCTCCTCTTCCTCTCTCTTCCTCCTCTCTCTTCCTCCTCTCTCTTCCTCCTCTCTTTTCCTCCTCCTCTTCTTCCTCTCTCTTCCTCCTTTCTCTTCCTCCTCTATTTTTCTCCCCTCTCCTCCTCTCTCCTCTTCATCTCTCTTCCAGCTCTCTTTTCCTCCTCTCTCTTCTTCCTCTCTCTTCATGCTCCCCCCTCCTCCTCTCTCCTTTTCCTCTCTCTTCCTCCTCTCTCTTTGTCCTCTCTCCTCTTCCTCTTTCTTCCGACTCTCTCACTCCTCTCTCTTCCTCCTCTCTTTTCCTGTCTCTCCTCCTCTCTGCTCTTTCTCTCTCTTCCTCTTCTCTCTTCCTCCTCTCTATTCTCCTCTTTCTTCCTCCTCTCTCCTCTTCCTCTCTCTTCCTCCTCTCTCTTCCTCCTCTCTCTTCCTCGTCTCTCTTCCTCCTCTCTCCTCTTCCTCTCTCTTCCTCCCCTCTTTTCCTCCTCTCTCTTCCTCTTCTCTCCTCCTCCTCTCTCCTCTGCCTCTCTCTTACTCCTCTCTCTTCAACCTCCCTTGTCCCCCTCTCTCCTCTTCCTCTCTCTTCCTCCTCTCTCTTCCTGCTCTCTCTTCCTCCCCTCTCTTCCTCCTCTCTCCTCTTCCTCTCTCTTCCTCCTCTCTCTTCATCCTCTCTCTTCCTCTCTCTTCCTCCTCTCTCCTCTTCCTCCTCTTCCTCCTCTCTCTTCCTCCTCTCTCTTCCTCCACTCTCTTCCTCCTGTCTCTTCCTCCTCTCTTCTCTTCCTCTCTCTTCCTCCTCTCTCTTCCTCGTCTCTCTTCCTCCTCTCTATTCTCCTCTTTCTTCCTCCTCTCTCCTCTTCCTCTCTCTTCCTCCACTCTCTTCCTCCTCTGTCTTCCTCGTCTCTCTTCCTCCTCTCTCCTCTTCCTCTCTCTTCCTCCCCTCTTTTCCTCCTCTCTCTTCCTCCCCTCTCCTCCTCCTCTCTCCTCTGCCTCTCTCTTACTCCTCTCTCTTCCTGCTCTCTCTTCCTCCCCACTCTTCCTCCTCTCTCCTCTTCCTCTCTCTTCCTCCTCTCTCTTCCTCCTCTCTCTTCCTCCTCTCTCTTCCTCCTCTCTTTTCCTCCTCCTCTTCTTCCGCTCTCTTCCTCCTCCCTCTTCCTCCTCTATTTTTCTCCCGTCTCCTCCTCTCTCTTCTTCATCTCTCTTCCAGCTCTCTTTTCCTCCTCTCTCTTCTTCCTCTCTCTTCCTGCTCTCTCCCTCCTCCTCTCTCCTTTTCCTCTCTCTTCCTCCTCTCTCTTTGTCTTCTCTCTTCCTTCTATCTCTTCCTCCTCTCTATTCGTCTTCTCTCCTCTTCCTCTTTCTTCCGCCTCTCTCTCACTCCTCTCTCTTCCTCTTCTCTTTTCCTGTCTCTCCTCCTCTCTCCTCTTTCTCTCTCTTCTCTCCACTCTCTTCCTCCTCTATATGTCTCCTCTCTCCTCTTCCTCTCTCTTCCTGCACTCTTTTCCTCCTCACTCTTCCTCCTCTCTCTTCCTCCACACTTTTCATCCTTTCTCTTCCTCTCTCTTACTCTTCTCTCCTCTTCCTCATCTTCCTCCTCTCTTTTCCTCCTATCTCTTCCTCCTGTCTCCTCTTCCTCTCTCCTCTTCCTCTCTCTTCCTCCTGTATTTTCCTCCTCTCTCCTTCACCTCTCTGTTCCTCCTCACTCTTCCTCCTCTCTCTTCCTCCACTCTCTTCTTCCTCTCTACTCCCCCTCTCTCCTCTTCCACTCTCTTCCTCCTCTCTCTTCCTCGTCTCTCTTCCTCCTCTGTCCTCCCCCTCTCTCCTCTTCCTCTCTCTTCCTCATCTTTTCCTCCTCTCTCTTCCTCCTCTCTCCTCTTCCACTCTCTTCCTCCTCTCTCTTCCACCACCCTCTTCCTCCTGTCTCCTCCTCCTCTCTTCTCTTCCTCTCTCTTCCTCCTCTCTCTTCCTTGTGTCTTTTCCTCCTCTCTCTTCCTCCTCTCTCCTCCTCCTCTCTCCTCTTCCTCACTCTTCCTCCTCTCTCTTCCTCCTCTCTCTTCCTCCCCTCTCTTCCTCATCTCTCCTCTTCCTCTCTCTTCCTCCTCTCTCTTCCTCCTCTCTCTTCCTCCTCTCTTTTCCTCCTCCTCTTCTTCCGCTCTCTTCCTCCTCTCTCTTCCTCCTCTATTTTTCTCCCCTCTCCTCCTCTCTCCTCTTCATCTCTCTTCCAGCTCTCTTTTCCTCCTCTCTCTTCTTCCTCTCTCTTCATGCTCCCCCCTCCTCCTCTCTCCTTTTCCTCTCTCTTCCTCCTCTCTCTTTGTCTTCTCTCTTCCTTCTATCTCTTCCTCCTATCTATTCGTCTTCTCTCCTCTTCCTCTTTCTTCCGCCTCTCTCTCACTCCTCTCTCTTCCTCCTCTCTTTTCCTGTCTCTCCTCCTCTCTGCTCTTTCTCTCTCTTCCTCTTCTCTCTTCCTCCTCTCTATTCTCCTCTTTCTTCCTCTCCTCTCCTCTTCCTCTCTCTTCCTCCTCTCTCTTCCTCCTCTCTCTTCCTCGTCTCTCTTCCTCCTCTCTCCTCTTCCTCTCTCTTCCTCCCCTCTTTTCCTCCTCTCTCTTCCTCTTCTCTCCTCCTCCTCTCTCCTCTGCCTCTCTCTTACTCCTCTCTCTTCAACCTCCCTTGTCCCCCTCTCTCCTCTTCCTCTCTCTTCCTCCTCTCTCTTCCTCCTCTCTCTTCCTCCCCTCTCTTCCTCCTCTCTCCTCTTCCTCTCTCTTCCTCCTCTCTCTTCATCCTCATTCTTCCTCTCTCTTCCTCCTCTCTCCTCTTCCTCCTCTTCCTCCTCTCTTTTCCTCCTCTCTCTTCCTCCTGTCTCCTCTTCCTCTCTCCTCTTCCTCTCTCTTCCTCCTCTATTTTCCTCCTCTCTCCTTCACCTCTCTCTTCCTCCTCACTCTTCCTCCTCTCTCTTCCTCCACTCTCTTCCTCCTCTCTCCTCCTCATGCCTCCTCTTCCTCTCTCTTCCTCCTCTCTCTTCCTCCTCTCTCTTCCTCCTCTCTCCTCTTCCTCTCTCTTCCTACTCCTTCTTCCTCCTCTCCCTTTCCTCCTCTCTCTTCCTCCTCTCTCATTTTTCTATCTCTTCCTCCTCTCTCTTCCTCCTCTCTCCTCTTCCTCTCTCTTCCTCCTCTCTCTTCCTCCTCTTTTTTCCTCCTCTCTCCTCCTCCTCTCTCCTCTTCCTCTCTCTTCCTCCTCTCTCTTCCTCTCTCTTCCTCCTCTCTCCTCTTCCTCCTCTTCCTCCTCTCTTTTCCTCCTCTCTCTTCCTCCTGTCTCCTCTTCCTCTCTCCTCTTCCTCACTCTTCCACCTCTCTTTTCCTCCTCTCTCTTCCTCCTGTCTCCTCTTCTTCTCTCCTCTTCCTCTCTCTTCCTCTTCTATTTTCCTCCTCTCTCCTTCACCTCTCTCTTCCTCCTCACTCTTCCTCCTCTCTCTTCCTCCACTCTCATCCTCCTCTCTCCTCCTCCTCTCTCCTCTTCCTCTCTCTTCCTCCTCTCTTTTCCTCATCTCTCTTCCTCCTCTCTTTCCTCCTCTCCCCTCTTCCTCTCTCTTCCTCCTTTCTCTTCCTCCTCTCTCTTCCTCCTCTCTCTTCCTCCTCTATTTTCCTACCCTCTCCTCCTCCTCTCTCCTCTTCCTATCTCCTCCACCTCCCTTTTCGTCCTCTCTCTTCCTTCTCTCTCCTCTTCCTGTCTATTCCTCATCTCTCTTCCTCCTCACTTTTCCTCCTCCCTCCTCCTCCTCTTTCGTCTTCCTCTCTCTTCCTCCTCTCTCTTCCTCCTCTCTCTTCATCGTCTCTCTTGCTCCTCTTTCTTCCTCCACTCTTTTCCTCCTCTCTCCTTTTTCTCACTCTTCCTCCTCTCTCTTCCTCCTCTCTCTTCCTCCTCTCTGTTCCTCCTCTCTCATTTACCTCTCTCTTCCTCCTCTCTCCTCTTCCTCTCTCTTCCTCCTCGCTCTTCCTCCTCTCTCTTCCTCCCCTCTTTTCCTCCTCTCTCTTTCTCCTCTCTCTTCCTCCTCTCATTTCCTCGTGTCTCCTTTTCCTCTCTCTTCCTACTCTCTCTTCCTCCTCTCTCTTCCTCCTCTCTTTTCTGACTCCTCTTCCTCCTTTCTCCTTTTCCTCTCTCTTCCTCCTCTCTCTTCATCCTCTCTCCTCTTCCTCTCTCTTCCTCCTCTCTCTTCCTCCTCTTTTTTCCTCCTCTCTCCTCCTCCTCTCTCCTCTTCCTCTCTCTTCCTCCTCTCTCTTCCTCCTCTCTCTTCCTCTCTCTTCCTCCTCTCTCCTCTTCCTCCTCTCTCCTTTTCCTCCTCTTCCTCCTCTCTTTTCCTCCTCTCTCTTCCTCCTGTCTCCTCTTCCTCTCTCCTCTTCCTCTCTCTTCCTCCTCTCTTTTCCTCCTCTCTCTTCCTCCTGTCTCCTCTTCCTGTCTCCTCTTCCTCTCTCTTCCTCCTCTATTTTCCCTCTCTCTCCTTCACCTCTCTCTTCCTCCTCACTCTTCCTCGTCTCTCTTCCTCCTCTCTTTTCCTCCTCTCTCTTCCTCCTGTCCTCCTCTTCCTCTCCCCTCTTCTCTCTCTTCCCTCTATTTCCTCCTCTCTCTTCACCTCTCTCTTCCTCCTCACTCATCCTCCTCTCTCTTCCTCCACACTCTTTCTCCTCTCTCCTCCTCCTGCCTCCTCTTCCTCTCTCTTCCTCCTCTATTTTCCTCCTCTCTCCCTTCACCTCTCTCTTCCTCTCACTCATCCTCCTCTCTCTTCCTCCACACTCTTTCTCCTCTCTCCTCCTCCTGCCTCCTCTTCCTCTCTCTTCCTCCTCTACTTCCTCCTCTCTCTTCCTCCTCTTTTTTCCTCCTCTCTCCTCCTCCTATCTCCACTTACTCTCTCTTCCTCCTCTCTCTTCCTCCTCTCTCCTCTTCCTCCTCTTCCTCCTCTCTTTCCTCCTCTCTCTTCCTCCTGTCTCCTCTTCCTCCTGTCTCCTCTTCCTCTCTCCTCTTCCTCTCTCTTCCACCTCTCTTTTCCTCCTCTCTCTTCCTCCTGTCTCCTCTTCCTCTCTCCTCTTCCTCTCTCTTCCTCCTCTATTTCCTCCTCTCTCCTTCACCTCTCTCTTCCTCCTCACTCTCTCCTCCTCTCTCTTCCTCCACTCTCTTCCTCCTCTCTCCTCCTCCTCTCTCTTCCTCCTCCTTCTTCCTCCTCTCTTTTCCTCATCTCTCTTCCTCCTCTCTCTTCCTCCTCTCTCCTCTTCCTCTCTCTTCCTCCTCTCTCTTCCTCCTCTTTTTTCCTCCTCTCTCCTCCTCTTCTCTCCTCTTCCTCTCTCTTCTCCTCTCTCTTCCTCCTCTCTCTTCCTCTCTCTTCCTCTCTCTCCTCTTCCTCCTCTTCCTCCTCTCTTTCCTCCTCTCTCTTCCTCCTGTCTCCTCTTCCTCTCTCCTCTTCCTCTCTCTTCTCCTCTCTTTTCCTCCTCTCTCTTCTCCTGTCTCCTCTTCCTCTCTCCTCTTCCTCTCTCTTCCTCCTCTATTTTCCTCCTCTCTCCTTCACCTCTCTCTTCCTCCTCACTCTTCCTCCTCTCTCTTCTCCACTCTCTTCCTCCTCTCTCCTCCTCCTCTCTCCTCTTCCTCTCTCTTCCTCCTCTCTCTTCCTCATCTCTCTTCCTCCTCTCTCTTCCTCCTCTCTCCTCTTCCTCTCTCTTCCTCCTCTCTCTTCCTCCTCTATTTTCCTACCCTCTTCTCCTCCTCTCTCCTCTTACTCTCTCTTCCACCTCCCTTTTCCTCCTCTCTCTTCCTTCTCTTTCGTCTTCCTCTCTCTTCCTCCTCTCTCTCATCCTCTCTCTTGCTCCTTTTTTCCTCCACTCTCCACCTCCTCTCTCCTTTTTCTCACTTTACTTCCTCTCTCTCCTCCTCTCTTCCTCTCTCCTCTCCCTCTCTATTCCTCCTCTCTCTTCCTCCTCTCTCTTCCTCCTCTCTCATTTACCTCTCTCTTCCTCCTCTCTCCCCTTCCTCTCTCTTTCTCCTCTCTCTTCCTCCTTTCTCCTCTCCCTCTATATTCCTCCTCTCTCTTCCTTCTCTCTCTTTATCCTCTCTCATTTACCTCTATCTTCCTCCTCTCTCCTCTTTCTCTCTCTTCCTCCTCTCTCTTCCTCCTCTCTCTTCCTCCTCTCTCTTCCTCCTCTCTCCTCTTCCTCTCTCTTCCTCCTCCTTCTTCCTCCTCTCTTTTCTTCCTCTCTCTTCCTCCTCTCTCATTTTCCTCTCTCTTCCTCCTCTCTCTTCCTCCTCTCTCCTCTTCCTCTCTCTTCCTCCTCTCTCTTCCTCCACACTTTTCATCCTTTCTCTTCCTCTCTCTTACTCCTCTCTCCTCTTCCTACTCTTCCTCCTCTCTTTTCCTCCTCTCTCTTCCTCCTGTCTCCTCTTCCTCTCTCCTCTTCCTCTCTCTTCTCCTCTATTTTCCTCCTCTCTCCTTCACCTCTCTCTTCCTCCTCACTCTTCCTCTTCTCTCTTCCTCCTCTCTCCTCCTCCTCTCTCCTCTTCCTCTCCCTCCTCTCTCTTCCTCGTCTCTCATCCTCCTCTGTCCTCCCCCTCTCCCCTCTTCCTCTCTCTTCCTCCTCTCGCTTCCTCCTCTCTCTTCCTCCTCTCTCTTACTCCTCTCTCTTCCTCCTCTGTCTTCCTCCTCTTTCCTCTTCCTCTCTCTTCCTCATCTCTTTTCCTCCTCTCTCTTCCTCCTCTCTCCTCTTCCTCTCTCTTCCTCCTCTCTCTTCCTCCACACTCTTCCTCCTGTCTCCTCCTCCTCTCTTCTCTTCCTCTCTCTTCCTCCTCTCTCTTCCTCGTCTCTCTTCCTCCACTCTCTTCTCCTCTTTCTTCCTCCTCTCTCCTCTTCCTCTCTCTTCCTCCTCTCTCTTCCTCCTCTCTCTTCCTTGTCTCTCTTCCTCCTCTCTCCTCTTCCTCACTCTTCCTCCCCTCTTTTCCTCCTCTCTCTTCCTCCTCTCTACTCCTCTTCTCTCCTCTGCCTCTCTCTTACTCCTCTTTTCCTCCTCCCTTGTCCCCCTCTCTCCTCTTCCTCTCTCTTCCTCCTCTCTCTTACTTCTCTCTTCCTCCCCTCTCTTCCTCCTCTCTCCTCTTCCTCTCTCTTCCTCCTCTCTCTTCCTCCTCTCTCTTCCTCCTCTCTCTTCCTCCTCTCTTTTCCTCCTCCTCTTCCTCCGCTCTCTTCCTCCTCTCTCTTCCTCCTCTATTTTCCTCCCCTCTCCTCCTCTCTCCTCTTCCTCTCTCTTCCACCTCTCTTTTCCTCCTCTCTCTTCTTCCTCTCTCTTCCTGCTCTCCCCTCCTCCTCTCTCCTTTTCCTCTCTCTTCCTCCTCTCTCTGTCTTCTCTCTTCCTTCTATCTCTTCCTCCTCTCTCTTCGTCCTCTCTCCTCTTCCTCTTTCTTCTGCGTCTCTCTCACTCCTCTCTTCCTCTCTTTTCCTGTCTCTCCTCCTCTCTACTCTTTCTCTCTCTTCCTCCTCTCTCTTCCTCCTCTATATTTCTCCTCTCTCCTCTTCCTCTCTCTTCCTGCTCTCTTTTTCTCCTCTCTCTTCCTCCACTCTTTTCATCCTTTCTCTTCCTCCCTCTTCCTCCTCTCTTTTCCTCCTCTCTCTTCCTCCTGTCTCCTCTTCCTCTCTCTTCTTCCTCTCTCTTCCTCCTCTATTTTCCTCCTCTCTCCTTCACCTCTCTCTTCCTCCTCACTCTTCATCCTCTCTTCCTCCTCTCTCTTCCTCCTCTCTCTTCCTCCTCTCTCTTCCTCCTCTGTCTTCCTCCTCTCTCTTCCTCCTCTCTCTTCCTCCTCTCTCTTCCTCCTCTCTTTTCCTCCTCCTCTTCCTCCGCTCTCTTCCTCCTCTCTCTTCCTCCTCTATTTTCCTCCCCTCTCCTCCTCTCTCCTCTTCCTCTCTCTTCCACCTCTCTTTTCCTCCTCTCTCTTCTTCCTCTCTCTTCCTGCTCTCCCCTCCTCCTTTCTCCTTTTCCTCTCTCTTCCTCCTCTCTCTGTCTTCTCTCTTCCTTCTATCTCTTCCTCCTCTCTCTTCGTCCTCTCTCCTCTTCCTCTTTCTTCTGCGTCTCTCTCACTCCTCTCTTCCTCTCTTTTCCTGTCTCTCCTCCTCTCTACTCTTTCTCTCTCTTCCTCCTCTCTCTTCCTCCTCTATATTTCTCCTCTCTCCTCTTCCTCTCTCTTCCTGCTCTCTTTTCCTCCTCTCTCTTCCTCCACTCTTTTCATCCTTTCTCCTCCTCCCTCTTCCTCCTCTCTTTTCCTCCTCTCTCTTCCTCCTGTCTCCTCTTCCTCTCTCTTCTTCCTCTCTCTTCCTCCTCTATTTTCCTCCTCTCTCCTTCACCTCTCTTCCTCCTCACTCTTCATCCTCTCTTCCTCCACTCTCTTCCTCCTCTCTCTTCCTCCTCTCTCTTCCTCCTCTCTCTTCCTCCTCTCTCTTCTTTCTCTATCTTCCTCCTCTCTCCTCCTCCTCTCTCTTCCTCATCTCTTTTCCTCCTCTCTCTTCCTCCTCTCTCCTCTTCCCCTCTCTTCCTCCTCTCTCTTCCTCCACTCTCTTCCTCCTGTCTCCTCCTCCTCTCTTCTCTTCCTCTCTCTTCCTCCTCTCTCTTCCTCGTCTCTCTTCCTCCTCTCTCTTCTCCTCTTTCTTCCTCCTCTCACCTCTTCCTCTCTCTTCCTCCTCTCTGCTTCCTCCTCTCTCTTCCTCGTCTCTCTTCCTCCTCTCTCCTCTTCCTCTCTCTTCCTCCCCTCTTATCCTCCTCTCTCTTCCTCCTCTCTCCTCCTCCTCTCTCCTCTGGCTCTCTCTTACTCCTCTCTCTTCCCTCCTCCCTTGTCCCCCGCTCTCCTCTTCCTATCTCTTCCTCCTCTCTCTTCCTCCTCTCTCTTCCCTCCACTCTCTTCCTCCTCTCTTTTCCTCCTCCTCTTCCTCCGCTCTCTTCCTCCTCTCTCTTCCTCCTCTATTTTTCTCCCCTCTCCTCCTCTCTCCTCTTCATCTCTCTTCCAGCTCTCTTTTCCTCCTCTCTCTTCTTCCTCTCTCTTCCTGCTCTCCCCTCCTCCTCTCTCCTTTTCCTCTCTCTTCCTCCTCTCTCTTTGTCTTCTCTCTTCCTTATATCTCTTCCTCCTCTCTCTTCGTCTTCTCTCCTCTTCCTCTTTCTTCAGCCTCTCTATCACTCCTCTCTCTTCCTCTTCTCTTTTCCTGTCTCTCCTCCTCTCTAGTCTTTCTCTCTCTTCCTCCTCTCTCTTCCCCCTCTATATGTCTCCTCTCTCCTCTTCCTCTCTCTTCCTGCTCTCTTTTCCTCATCACTCTCCTCCTCTCTCTTCCTCCACCCTTTTCATCCTTTCTCTTCCTCTCTCTTACTCCTCTCTCCACCTCCTCTCTCTTCCTCCTCTCTCCTCCTCGTCTCTCCTCTTCCTCTCTCTTCCTCCTCTCTACTCTTCCTCATCTCTTCCTCCTCTCTCTTCCTCCTCTCTACTCTTCCTCTCTCTTCCTCCTCTTTCTTCCTCCTCTATATTCCTCCACTCTCCTTCACCTCTCTGTTCCTCCTCACTCTTCCTCCTCTCACTCTTCCTCCACACTCTTTCTCCTCTCTACTCCTCCTCTCTCCTCTTCCTCTCTTTTCCACCACTCTTTTCCTCCTCTCTCTTCTTCCTCTCTCTCCCTGCTCTCCCGTCCTCCACTCTCCTTTTCCTCTCTTCCTCCTCTCTCTTTGTCTTCTCTCTTCCTTCTATCTCTTCCTCCTCTCTCTTCATCCTCTCTCCTCTTCCTCTTTCTTACGCCTCTCTCTCACTCCTCTCTCTTCCTCCTCTCTTTTCCTGTCTCTCCTCCTCTCTCCTCTTTCTCTCTCTTCCTCCCCTCTCTTCTCCTCTTTATTTCTCCTCTCTCCTCTTCCTCTCTCTTCCTGCTCTCTTTTCCTCCTCTCTCTTCCTCCTCTCTCTTCCTCCATCTTCCTCCTCTCTCCTCTTCCTCTCTCTTCCTGCTCTCTTTTCCTCCTCTCTCTTACTCCTCTCTCTTCCTCCATCTTCCTCCTCTTTCCTCTTCCTCTCTCTTCCTCATCTCTTTCCTCCTCTCTCTTCCTCCTCTCTCCTCTTCCTCTCTCTTCCTCTTCTCTTTTCCTCCTCTCTCTTCCTCCTGTCTCCTCCTCCTCTCTTCTCTTCCTCTCTCTTCCTCCTCTCTCTTCCTTGTCTCTCTTCCTCCTCTATCTTCCTCCTCTATATTCTTCTCTCTCCTCTTCCTCTCTCTTCCTGCTCTCTTTTCCTCCTCTCTCTTCCTCCTCTCTCTTCCTCAACTCTTTTCATCATTTCTCTTCCTCCCTCTTCCTCCTCTCTTTTCCTCCTCTCTCTTCCTCCTGTCTCCTCTTCCTCTCTCCTCTTCCTCTCTCTTCCTCTATTTTCCTCCTGTCTCCTTCACCTCTCTCTTCCTCCTCACTCTTCATCCTCTCTCTTTCTTCCTCCTCTCTCTTCCTCTTCTCTCCTCTTCCTCTCTCTTCTTCTCTCGCTTCCTCCTCTCTCTTCCTCCTCTCTCTTACTCCTCTCTCTTCCTCCTCTATCTTCTCCTCTTTCCTCTTCCTCTCTCTTCCTCATTTCTTTTCCTCCTCTCTCTTCCTCCTCTCTCTTTTTCCACTCTCTTCCTCGTGTCTCCTCCTCTCTCTTCTCTTCCTCTCTCTTCCTCGTCTCTCTTCCTCCTCTCTCTTCTCCTCTTTCTTCCTCCTCTCTCCTCTTCCTCTCTCTTCCTCCTCTCTCTTCCTCCTCTCTCTTCCTCTTCTCCCTTCCTCCTCTCTCCTCTTCCTCTCTCTTCCTCCCCTCTTTTCCTCCTCTCTCTTCCTCCTCTCTCCTCCTCCTCTCTCCTCTGCCTCTCTCTTACTCCTCTCTCTTCCTCCTCCCTTGTCCCCTCTCTTCTCTTCTATCTCTTCCTCCTCTCACTTCCTCTCTCTCTTCCTCCACTCTCTTCCTCTCCTCTTACTCCGATCTCTTCCTCCTCTCTCTTCTCCTCTTTTTCCCTCCCCTCTCCTCCTCTCTCCTCTTCCTCTCTCTTCCACCTCTTTTCCTCCTCTCTCTTCTTCCTCTCTCTTCCTGCTCTCCCCTCCTCCTCTCTCCTTTTCCTCTCTCTTCTCCTCTCTCTTGTCTTCTCTCTTCCTTCTATCTCTTCCTTCTCTCTCCTCCTCCCCTCTCCTCTGCCTCTCTCTTACTCCTCTCTCTTCCTCCTCTCTTGTCCCCCTCTCTCCTCTATCTCTCTCTTCTCTCCTCTTTCATCCTCTCTCTCCTCTCTCTCTTCCTCTCTCTCCTCTCTCTCTTCCTCCTCTCTCTTCTTCCTCTCTCCTCTCCTCTCTTTCACCTCTCTCTTCCTCCTCTCTCTCCTCCTCTATCTTCTCCTCTCTCCTCTTCCTCTCTCTTCCTCATATCTTTTCCTCCTCTGTCTTCCTCCTCACTCCTCTTCTCTCTCTTCCTCTTCTCTCTCCTCCACTCTCTTCCTCCTGTCTCCTCCTCCTCTCTTCTCTTCCTCTCTCTTCCTCCTCTCTCTTCCTCGTCTCTCTTCCTCCTCTCTATTCTCCTCTTTCTTCCTCCTCTCTCCTCTTCCTCTCTCTTCCTCCTCTCTCTTCCTTGTCTATCTTCCTCCTCTATATTTCTCCTATCTCCTCTTCCTCTCTCTTCCTGCTCTCTTTTCCTCCTCTCTCTTCCTCCTCTCTCTTCCTCCACTCTTTTCATCCTTTCTCTTCCTCTCTCTTACTCCTCTGTCCTCTTCCTACTCTTCCTCCTCTCTCTTCCTCCACTCTCTTCCTCCTCTCTCTTCCTCCTCTCTCCTCTTCCTCTCTCTTCCTCCTCTCGCTTCCTCCTCTCTCTTCCTCCTCTCTCTTACTCCTCTCTCTTCGTCCTCTATCTTCCTCCTCTTTCCTCTTCCTCTCTCTTCCTCATCTCTTTCCTCCTCTCTCTTCCTCCTCTCTCCTCTTCCTCTCTCTTCCTCCTATCTATTCCTCCACTCTCTTCCTCCTGTCTCCTCCTCCTCTCTTCTCTTCCTCTCTCTTCCTCCTCTCTCTTCCTCGTCTCTCTTCCTCCTCTCTCTTCTCCTCTTTCTTCCTCCTCTCTCCTCTTCCTCTCTCTTCCTCCTCTCTCTTCCTCCTCTCTCTTCCTCCTCTCTCCTCCTCTTCTCTCCTCTGCCTCTCTCTTACTCCTCTCTCTTCCTCCTCCCTTGTCCCCTCTCTCCTCTTCCTCTCTCTTCTCCTCTCTCTTCCTTCTCTCTTCCTCCCCTCTCTTCGTCCTCTCTCCTCTCCTCTCTCTTCCTCTCTCTTCCTCCTCTCTCTTCCTCCTCTCTCTCCTCCTCTCTTTCCTCCTCCTCTTCCTCCGCTCTCTTCCTCCTCTCTCTTCCTCCTCTTCTTCCTCTCCCGCCACCTCTCCCCTCATCCTCCTTTCCTCCGCTCTTTCCTCTCGCCTCTTCCTCCTCTCTTTCCTCCCTCTCCTGCTCTCTCCTCTTCCTCTGTCTTCCACCTCTCTTTTCCTCCTCTCTCTTCTTCCTCTCTCTTCCTGCTCTCCCCTCCTCCTCTCTCCTTTTCCTCTCTCTTCCTCCTCTCTCTGTCTTCTCTCTTCCTTCTATCTCTTCCTCCTCTCTCTTCGTCCTCTCTCCTCTTCCTCTTTTTTCCGCGTCTCTATCACTTCTCTCTCTTCCTCCTCTCTTTCCTGTCTCTCCTCCTCTCTCCTCTTCCTCTCTCTTCCTGCTCTCTTTTCCTCCTCTCTCTACCTCCTCTCTCTTTCTCCTCTCTCTTCCTCCACTCTTTTCATCCTTTCTCTTCCTCCCTCTTCCTCCTCTCTTTTCCTCCTCTCTCTTCCTCCTGTCTCCTCTTCCTCTCTCCTTTTCCTCTCTCTTCCTCCTCTATTTTCCTCCTCTCTCCTTCAACTCGCTCTTCCTCCTCACTCTTCCTCCTTTCTCTTCCTCATCTCTCTTCCTCCTCTCTCTTCCTCCTCTCTCTTCCTCTCTCTTCCTCCTCTCTCTTCCTCGTCTCTCTTCCTCCCATCTCTTCTCCTCTTTCTTCCTCCTCTCTCCTCTTCCTCTCTCTTCCTCCCCTCTTTTCCTCCTCTCTCTTCCTCCTCTCTCCTCCTCCTCTCTCCTCTGCCTCTCTCTTACTCCTCCCTCTTCCTCCTTCCTTGTCCCCCTCTCTCCTCTTCCTATCTCTTCCTCCTCTCTCTTCCTCCTCTCTCTTCCTCCTCTCTCTTCCTCCTCTCTTTTTCTCCTCCTCTTACTCCGCTCTCTTCCTCCTCTTCCTCATCTATATTTCTCCCCTCTCCTCCTCTCTCCTCTTCATCTCTCTTCCAGCTCTCTTTTCCTCCTCTCTCTTCTTCCTCTCTCTTCCTGCTCTCCCCTCCTCCTCTCTCCTTTTCCTCTCTCTTCCTCCTCTCTCTCTTTTTCTTCTCTCTTCTTCTATCTCTTCCACCTCTCTCTTCGTCTTCTCTCCTCTTCCTCTTTCTTCCGCCTCTCTCTCACTCCTCTCTCTTCCTCGTCTCTTTTCCTGTCTCTCCTCCTCTCTGACTTTCTCTCTCTTCTTCCTCTCTCTTCCTCCTCTATATTTCTCCTCTCTCCTCTTCCTATCCTTCTCTTCCTGCTCTCTTTTCCTCCTCTCTCTTCCTCCTCTCTCTTCCTCCACTCTTTTCATCCTTTCTCTTTCTCTCTCTTACTCCTCTCTCCTCTTCCTCCTCTTCCTCCTCTCTTTTCCTCCTCTCTCTTCCTCCTGTCTCCTCTTCCTCTCTCCTCTTCCTCTCTCTTCCTCCTCTATTTTCCTCCTCTCTCCTTCACCTCTCTCTTCTCCTCACTCTTCCTCCTCTCTCTTCCTCCACTCTCTTCCTCCTCTCTACTCCTCCTCTCTCCTCTTCCTCTCTCTTCCTCGTTCTCTTCCTCGTCTCTCTTCCTCCTCTGTCCTCCCCCTCTCTCCTCTTCCTTTCTCTTCCTCATCTCGCTTCCTCCTCTCTCTTCCTCCTCTCTATTACTCCTCTCTCTTCCACCTGTCTCTTCCTCCTCTCTCCTCTTCCTCTCTCTTCCTCATCTCTTTTCCTCCTCTCTCTTCCTCCTCTCTCCTCTTCCTCTCTCTTCCTCCTCTCTCTTCCTCCTCTATATTTCTCCTCTCTCCTCTTCCTCTCTCTTCCTGCTCTCTTCTCCTCCTCTCTCTTCCTCTTCTCTCTTCCTCCACTCTTTTCATCCTTTCTCTTCCTCTCTCTTACTCCTCTCTCCTCTCTCTCCTCTTCCTCTCTCTTCCTCCTCTCTCTTCCTCCCCTCTCTTCCTCCTCTCTCCTCTTCCTCTCTCTTCCTCCTCTCTCTTCCTCCTCTCTCTTCCTCCTCTCTCTTCCTTCTCTCTTTTCCTCCTCCTCTTCCTCCGCCTTCTTCCTCCTCTCTTCCTCCTCTATTTTTCTCCCCTCTCCTACTCTCTCCTCTTCATCTCTCTTCCAGCTCTCTTTTCCTCCTCTCTCTTCTTCCTCTCTCTTCATGCTGTCCCCTCCTCCTCTCTCCTTTTCCTCTCTCATTCTCCTCTCTCTTTGTCTTCTCTCTTCCTTCTATCTCTTCCTCCTCTCTCTTTGTCCTTTCTCCTCTTCCTCTTTCTTACGCCTCTCTTTCACTCCTCTGTCTTCCTCCTCTCTTTTCCTGTCTCTCCTCCTCTCTCCTCTTTCTCTCTCTTCCTCCTCTCTCTTCCTTCTCTATATTTCTCCTCTCTCCTCTTCCTCTCTCTTCCTGCTCTCTTTTCCTCCTCTCTCTTCCTCCTCTCTCTTCCTCCACTCTTTTCATCCTTTCTCTTCCTCTCTCTTACTCCTCTCTCCTCTTCCTCCTCTTCCTCCTCTCTTTTCCTCCTCTCTCTTCCTCCTGTCTCCTCTTCCTCTCTCCTCTTCCTCTCTCTTCCTCCTCTATTTTCCTCCTCTCTCCTTCACCTCTCTCTTCCTCCTCACTCTTCATCTTCTCTCTTCCTCCACTTTCATCCTCCACTCTACTCCTCCTCTCTCCTCTTCGTCTCTCTTCCTCCTCTCTCTTCCTCGTCTCTCTTCCTCCTCTCTCCTCCCCCTCTCTCCTCTTCCTCTCTCTTCCTCCTCTCGCTTCCTCCTCTCTCTTCCTCCTCTCTCTTACTCCTCTCTCTTCCTCCTCTATCTTCCTCCTCTCTCCTCTTCCTCTCTCTTCCTCATCTCTTTTCCTCCTCTTTCTTCCTCCTCTCTCCTCTTCCTCTCTCTTCCTCCTCTCTCTTCCACCTGTCTCCTCCTCCTCTCTTCTTTTCCTCTCTCTTCCTCCTCTCTCTTCTCCTCTTTCTTCCTCCTCTCTCCTCTTCCTCTCTCTTCCTCCTGTATTTTCCTCCTCTCTCCTTCACCTCTCTCTTCCTCCTCACTCTTCATCCTCTCTCTTCCTCCACTCTCATCCTCCACTCTACTCCTCCTCTCTCCTCTTCCTCTCTCTTCCTCCTTTCTCTTCCTCCTCTCTCTTCCTCCTCTCTCCTCTTCCTCTCTCTTCCTCCCCTCTTTTCCTTCTCTCTCTTCCTCCTCTCTCCTCCTCTTCTCTCCTGTGCCTCTCTCTTATTCCTCTCTCTTCCTCCTCCCTTGTCTCCCTCTCTCCTCTTCCTCCCTCTTCCTTCTCTCTTCCTCCTCTCTCTTCCTCCTCTCTCTTCCTCCTATCTTTTCCTCCTCCTCTTCCTCCGCTCTCTTCCTCCTCTCTCTTCCTCCTCTATATTCCTCCCCTCTCCTCCTCTCTCCTCTTCCTCTCTCTTCCACCTCTTTTCCTCCTCTCTCTTCTTCCTCTCTCTTCCTGCTCTCCCCTCCTCCTCTCTCCTTTTCCTCTCTCTTCCTCCTCTCTCTTTGTCTTCTCTCTTCCTTCTATCTCTTCCTCCTCTCTCCTCCTCGCCTCTCCTCTGCCTCTCTCTTACTCCTCTCTCTTCCTCCTCTCTTGACCCCCTCTCTCCTCTTCCTCTCTCTTCCTCCTCTCTTCCTCCCCTCTCTTCCTCCTCTCTTTTTTTCCTCTCTCCTCTTCCTCTCTCTTCCTCCTCTCTTTTCCTCCTCCTCTTCCTCCGCTCTCTTCCTCCTCTCTCTTCCTCATCTATTTTCCTCCCCTCTCCTCCTCTCTCCTCTTCCTCTCTCTTCCACCTCTCTTTTCCTCCTCTCTCTTCTTCCTCTCTCTTCATGCTATGCCCTGCTCCACTCTCCTTTTCCTCTCTCTTCCTCCTCTCGCTTTGTCTTCTCTCTTCCTTCTATCTCTTCCTCCTCTCTCTTCATCCTCTCTCCTCTTCCTCTTTCTTACGTCTCTCTCTCACTCCTCTCTCTTCCTCCTCTCTTTTCCTGTCTCTCCTCCTCTCTCCTCTTTCTCTCTCTTCCTCCTGTCTCTTCTTCCTCTATATTTCTCCTCTCTCCTCTTCTTCTCTCTTCCTGCTCTCTTTTCCTCCTCTCCCTTCCTCCTCTCGCTTCCTCCTCTCTCTTCCTCCTCTCTCTTCCTCCTCTCTCTTCCTCCTCTATCTTCCTCCTCTCTCCTCTTCCTCTCTGTTCCTCACCTCTTTTCCTCCTCTCTCTTCCTCCTCACACATCTTCCTCTCTCTTCCTCCTCTCTTTTCCTCCACTCTCTTCCTCCTGTCTCCTCCTCCTCTCTTCTCTTCCTCTCTCTTCCTCGTCTTTCTTCCTCGTCTCTCTTCCTCCTCTCAATTCTCCTCTTTCTTCCTCCTCTCTCCTCTTCCTCTCTCTTCCTCCTCTCTCTTCCTCCACTCTCTTCCTTGTCTCTCTTCCTCCTCTCTCCTCTTCCTCTCTCTTCCTCGCTCTCTTCCTCGTCTCTCTTCCTCCTCTGTCCTCCCCCTCTCTCCTCTTCCTTTCTCTTCCTCATCTCGCTTCCTCCTCTCTCTTCCTCCTCTCTATTACTCCTCTCTCTTCCTCCTCTCTCTTCCTCCTCTCTCCTCTTCCTCTCTCTTCCTCATCTCTTTTCCTCCTCTCTCTTCCTCCTCTCTCCTCTTCCTCTCTCTTCCTCCTCTCTCTTCCTCCTCTATATTTCTCCTCTCTCCTCTTCCTCTCTCTTCCTGCTCTCTTCTCCTCCTCTCTCTTCCTCTTCTCTCTTCCTCCACTCTTTTCATCCTTTCTCTTCCTCTCTCTTACTCCTCTCTCCTCTTTCTCCAATTCCTCCTCTCTTTTCCTCCTCTCTCTTCCTCCTCTCTCCTCCTCCTATCTCCTCTGCCTCTCTCTTACTCCTCTCTCTTCCTCCTCCCTTGTCCCCCTCTCTCCTCTTCCTCTCTCTTCCTCCTCTCTCTTCCTCCCCTCTCTTCCTCCTCTCTCGTCTTCCTCTCTCTTCCTCCTCTCTCTTCCTCCTCTCTCTTCCTCCTCTCTCTTCCTCCTCTCTTTTCCTCCTCCTCTTCCTCCGCTCTCTTCCTCCTCTCTCTTCCTCCTCTATTTTTCTCCCCTCTCCTACTCTCTCCTCTTCATCTCTCTTCCAGCTCTCTTTTCCTCCTCTCTCTTCTTCCTCTCTCTTCATGCTGTCCCCTCCTCCTCTCTCCTTTTCCTCTCTCATTCTCCTCTCTCTTTGTCTTCTCTCTTCCTTCTATCTCTTCCTCCTCTCTCTTTGTCCTTTCTCCTCTTCCTCTTTCTTACGCCTCTCTCTCACTCCTCTGTCTTCCTCCTCTCTTTTCCTGTCTCTCCTCCTCTCTCCTCTTTCTCTCTCTTCCTCCTCTCTCTTCCTTCTCTATATTTCTCCTCTCTCCTCTTCCTCTCTCTTCCTGCTCTCTTTTCCTCCTCTCTCTTCCTCCTCTCTCTTCCTCCACTCTTTTCATCCTTTCTCTTCCTCTCTCTTACTCCTCTCTCCTCTTCCTCCTCTTCCTCCTCTCTTTTCCTCCTCTCTCTTCCTCCTGTCTCCTCTTCCTCTCTCCTCTTCCTCTCTCTTCCTCCTCTATTTTCCTCCTCTCTCCTTCACCTCTCTCTTCCTCCTCACTCTTCATCTTCTCTCTTCCTCCACTTTCATCCTCCACTCTACTCCTCCTCTCTCCTCTTCGTCTCTCTTCCTCCTCTCTCTTCCTCGTCTCTCTTCCTCCTCTCTCCTCCCCCTCTCTCCTCTTCCTCTCTCTTCCTCCTCTCGCTTCCTCCTCTCTCTTCCTCCTCTCTCTTACTCCTCTCTCTTCCTCCTCTATCTTCCTCCTCTCTCCTCTTCCTCTCTCTTCCTCATCTCTTTTCCTCCTCTTTCTTCCTCCTCTCTCCTCTTCCTCTCTCTTCCTCCTCTCTCTTCCACCTGTCTCCTCCTCCTCTCTTCTTTTCCTCTCTCTTCCTCCTCTCTCTTCTCCTCTTTCTTCCTCCTCTCACCTCTTCCTCTCTCTTCCTCCTGTATTTTCCTCCTCTCTCCTTCACCTCTCTCTTCCTCCTCACTCTTCATCCTCTCTCTTCCTCCACTCTCATCCTCCACTCTACTCCTCCTCTCTCCTCTTCCTCTCTCTTCTTCCTCTCTCTTCCTCCTCTCTCTTCCTCCTCTCTCCTCTTCCTCTCTCTTCCTCCCCTCTTTTCCTTCTCTCTCTTCCTCCTCTCTCCTCCTCTTCTCTCCTGTGCCTCTCTCTTATTCCTCTCTCTTCCTCCTCCCTTGTCTCCCTCTCTCCTCTTCCTCCCTCTTCCTTCTCTCTTCCTCCTCTCTCTTCCTCCTCTCTCTTCCTCCTATCTTTTCCTCCTCCTCTTCCTCCGCTCTCTTCCTCCTCTCTCTTCCTCCTCTATTTTCCTCCCCTCTCCTCCTCTCTCCTCTTCCTCTCTCTTCCACCTCTTTTCCTCCTCTCTCTTCTTCCTCTCTCTTCCTGCTCTCCCCTCCTCCTCTCTCCTTTTCCTCTCTCTTCCTCCTCTCTCTTTGTCTTCTCTCTTCCTTCTATCTCTTCCTCCTCTCTCCTCCTCGCCTCTCCTCTGCCTCTCTCTTACTCCTCTCTCTTCCTCCTCTCTTGACCCCCTCTCTCCTCTTCCTCTCTCTTCCTCCTCTCTTCCTCCCCTCTCTTCCTCCTCTCTTTTTTTCCTCTCTCCTCTTCCTCTCTCTTCCTCCTCTCTTTTCCTCCTCCTCTTCCTCCGCTCTCTTCCTCCTCTCTCTTCCTCATCTATTTTCCTCCCCTCTCCTCCTCTCTCCTCTTCCTCTCTCTTCCACCTCTCTTTTCCTCCTCTCTCTTCTTCCTCTCTCTTCCTGCTATCCCCTCCTCCACTCTCCTTTTCCTCTCTCTTCCTCCTCTCGCTTTGTCTTCTCTCTTCCTTCTATCTCTTCCTCCTCTCTCTTCATCCTCTCTCCTCTTCCTCTCTCTTACGTCTCTCTCTCACTCCTCTCTCTTCCTCCTCTCTTTTCCTGTCTCTCCTCCTCTCTCCTCTTTCTCTCTCTTCCTCCTGTGTCTTCTTCCTCTATATTTCTCCTCTCTCCTCTTCTTCTCTCTTCCTGCTCTCTTTTCCTCCTCTCCCTTCCTCCTCTCGCTTCCTCCTCTCTCTTCCTCCTCTCTCTTCCTCCTCTCTCTTCCTCCTCTATCTTCCTCCTCTCTCCTCTTCCTCTCTGTTCCTCACCTCTTTTCCTCCTCTCTCTTCCTCCTCACACATCTTCCTCTCTCTTCCTCCTCTCTTTTCCTCCACTCTCTTCCTCCTGTCTCCTCCTCCTCTCTTCTCTTCCTCTCTCTTCCTCGTCTTTCTTCCTCGTCTCTCTTCCTCCTCTCAATTCTTCTCTTTCTTCCTCCTCTCTCCTCTTCCTCTCTCTTCCTCCTCTCTCTTCCTCCACTCTCTTCCTTGTCTCTCTTCCTCCTCTCTCCTCTTCCTCTCTCTTCCTCGCTCTCTTCCTCGTCTCTCTTCCTCCTCTGTCCTCCCCCTCTCTCCTCTTCCTTTCTCTTCCTCATCTCGCTTCCTCCTCTCTCTTCCTCCTCTCTATTACTCCTCTCTCTTCCTCCTCTCTCTTCCTCCTCTCTCCTCTTCCTCTCTCTTCCTCATCTCTTTTCCTCCTCTCTCTTCCTCCTCTCTCCTCTTCCTCTCTCTTCCTCCTCTCTCTTCCTCCTCTATATTTCTCCTCTCTCCTCTTCCTCTCTCTTCCTGCTCTCTTCTCCTCCTCTCTCTTCCTCTTCTCTCTTCCTCCACTCTTTTCATCCTTTCTCTTCCTCTCTCTTACTCCTCTCTCCTCTTTCTCCACTTCCTCCTCTCTTTTCCTCCTCTCTCTTCCTCCTCTCTCCTCCTCCTATCTCCTCTGCCTCTCTCTTACTCCTCTCTCTTCCTCCTCCCTTGTCCCCCTCTCTCCTCTTCCTCTCTCTTCCTCCTCTCTCTTCCTCCCCTCTCTTCCTCCTCTCTCCTCTTCCTCTCTCTTCCTCCTCTCTCTTCCTCCTCTCTCTTCCTCCTCTCTTTTCCTCCTCTCTTTTCCTCCTCCTCTTCCTCCGCTCTCTTCCTCCTCTCTCTTCCTCCTCTATTTTTCTCCCCTCTCCTACTCTCTCCTCTTCATCTCTCTTCCAGCTCTCTTTTCCTCCTCTCTCTTCTTCCTCTCTCTTCATGCTGTCCCCTCCTCCTCTCTCCTTTTCCTCTCTCATTCTCCTCTCTCTTTGTCTTCTCTCTTCCTTCTATCTCTTCCTCCTCTCTCTTTGTCCTTTCTCCTCTTCCTCTTTCTTACGCCTCTCTCTCACTCCTCTGTCTTCCTCCTCTCTTTTCCTGTCTCTCCTCCTCTCTCCTCTTTCTCTCTCTTCCTCCTCTCTCTTCCTTCTCTATATTTCTCCTCTCTCCTCTTCCTCTCTCTTCCTGCTCTCTTTTCCTCCTCTCTCTTCCTCCTCTCTCTTCCTCCACAATTTTCATCCTTTCTCTTCCTCTCTCTTACTCCTCTCTCCTCTTCCTCCTCTTCCTCCTCTCTTTTCCTCCTCTCTCTTCCTCCTGTCTCCTCTTCCTCTCTCCTCTTCCTCTCTCTTCCTCCTCTATTTTCCTCCTCTCTCCTTCACCTCTCTCTTCCTCCTCACTCTTCATCTTCTCTCTTCCTCCACTTTCATCCTCCACTCTACTCCTCCTCTCTCCTCTTCGTCTCTCTTCCTCCTCTCTCTTCCTCGTCTCTCTTCCTCCTCTCTCCTCCCCCTCTCTCCTCTTCCTCTCTCTTCCTCCTCTCGCTTCCTCCTCTCTCTTCCTCCTCTCTCTTACTCCTCTCTCTTCCTCCTCTATCTTCCTCCTCTCTCCTCTTCCTCTCTCTTCCTCATCTCTTTTCCTCCTCTTTCTTCCTCCTCTCTCCTCTTCCTCTCTCTTCCTCCTCTCTCTTCCACCTGTCTCCTCCTCCTCTCTTCTTTTCCTCTCTCTTCCTCCTCTCTCTTCTCCTCTTTCTTCCTCCTCTCTCCTCTTCCTCTCTCTTCCTCCTGTATTTTCCTCCTCTCTCCTTCACCTCTCTCTTCCTCCTCACTCTTCATCCTCTCTCTTCCTCCACTCTAATCCTCCACACTACTCCTCCTCTCTCCTCTTCCTCTCTCTTCTTCCTCTCTCTTCCTCCTCTCTCTTCCTCCTCTCTCCTCTTCCTCTCTCTTCCTCCCCTCTTTTCCTTCTCTCTCTTCCTCCTCTCTCCTCCTCTTCTCTCCTGTGCCTCTCTCTTATTCCTCTCTCTTCCTCCTCCCTTGTCTCCCTCTCTCCTCTTCCTCCCTCTTCCTTCTCTCTTCCTCCTCTCTCTTCCTCCTCTCTCTTCCTCCTATCTTTTCCTCCTCCTCTTCCTCCGCTCTCTTCCTCCTCTCTCTTCCTCCTCTATTTTCCTCCCCTCTCCTCCTCTCTCCTCTTCCTCTCTCTTCCACCTCTTTTCCTCCTCTCTCTTCTTCCTCTCTCTTCCTGCTCTCCCCTCCTCCTCTCTCCTTTTCCTCTCTCTTCCTCCTCTCTCTTTGTCTTCTCTCTTCCTTCTATCTCTTCCTCCTCTCTCCTCCTCGCCTCTCCTCTGCCTCTCTCTTACTCCTCTCTCTTCCTCCTCTCTTGACCCCATCTCTCCTCTTCCTCTCTCTTCCTCCTCTCTTCCTCCCCTCTCTTCCTCCTCTCTTTTTTTCCTCTCTCCTCTTCCTCTCTCTTCCTCCTCTCTTTTCCTCCTCCTCTTCCTCCGCTCTCTTCCTCCTCTCTCTTCCTCATCTATTTTCCTCCCCTCTCCTCCTCTCTCCTCTTCCTCTCACTTCCACCTCTCTTTTCCTCCTCTCTCTTCTTCCTCTCTCTTCCTGCTCTCCCCTCCTCCACTCTCCTTTTCCTCTCTCTTCCTCCTCTCGCTTTGTCTTCTCTCTTCCTTCTATCTCTTCCTCCTCTCTCTTCATCCTCTCTCCTCTTCCTCTTTCTTACGTCTCTCTCTCACTCCTCTCTCTTCCTCCTCTCTTTTCCTGTCTCTCCTCCTCTCTCCTCTTTCTCTCTCTTCCTCCTGTCTCTTCTTCCTCTATATTTCTCCTCTCTCCTCTTCTTCTCTCTTCCTGCTCTCTTTTACTCCTCTCCCTTCCTCCTCTCGCTTCCTCCTCTCTCTTCCTCCTCTCTCTTCCTCCTCTCTCTTCCTCCTCTATCTTCCTCCTCTCTCCTCTTCCTCTCTGTTCCTCACCTCTTTTCCTCCTCTCTCTTCCTCCTCACACATCTTCCTCTCTCTTCCTCCTCTCTTTTCCTCCACTCTCTTCCTCCTGTCTCCTCCTCCTCTCTTCTCTTCCTCTCTCTTCCTCGTCTTTCTTCCTCGTCTCTCTTCCTCCTCTCAATTCTCCTCTTTCTTCCTCCTCTCTCCTCTTCCTCTCTCTTCCTCCTCTCTCTTCCTCCACTCTCTTCCTTGTCTCTCTTCCTCCTCTCTCCTCTTCCTCTCTCTTCCTCCCCTCTTTTCCTCCTCTCTCTTCCTCCTCTCTCCTCCTCCTCTCTCCTCTGCCTCTCTCTTACTCCTCTCTCTTCCTCCTCCCTTGTCCCCCTCTCTCCTCTTCCTCCTCTCTTTTCCTCCTCTCTCTTCCTCCTGTCTCCTCTTCCTCTCTCCTCTTCCTCTCTCTTCCTCCTCTCGCTTCCTCCTCTCTCTTCCTCCTCTCTCTTACTCCTCTCTCTTCCTCCTGTCTCCTCCTCCTCTCTCCTCGTCCTCTCTCTTCCTCATCTTTTTTCCTCCTCTTTCTTCCTCCTCTCTCCTCTTCATCTCTCTTCCTCCTGTATTTTCCTCCTCTCTCCTTCACCTCTCTCTTCCTCCTCACTCTTCATCCTCTCTCTTCCTCCACTCTCATCCTCCACTCTACTCCTCCTCTCTCCTCTTCCTCTCTCTTCTTCCTCTCTCTTCCTCCTCTCTCTTCCTCCTCTCTCCTCTTCCTCTCTCTTCCTCCCCTCTTTTCCTCCCCTCTCTTCCTCCTCTCTCCTCCTCCTCTCTCCTGTGCCTCTCTCTTATTCCTCTCTCTTCCTCCTCCCTTGTCTCCCTCTCTCCTCTTCCTCTCTCTTCCTTCTATCTTCCTCCTCTCTCTTCCTCCTCTCTCTTCCTGCTCTCTTTTCCTCCTCCTCTTCCTCTGCTCTCTTCCTCCTCTCTCTTCCTCCTCTATTTTCCTCCCCTCTCCTCCTCTCTCCTCTTCCTCTCTCTTCCACCTCTTTTCCTCCTCTCTCTTCTTCCTCTCTCTTCCTGCTCTCCCCTCCTCCTCTCTCCTTTTCCTCTCTCTTCCTCCTCTCTCTTTGTCTTCTCTCTTCCTTCTATCTCTTCCTCCTCTCTCTTACACTTCTCTCTTCCTCCTCTCTCTTCCTCCTCTCTTTTTCTCCTGTCTCTTCCTCCACTCTCCTCCCCCTCTCTCCTCTTCCTCTCTCCTCCTCCTCACACTTCCTCCTCTCTCTTTCTCCTCTCTTTCTCTCCTCTCTCCTCCTCCTCTCTCCTCTTCCTCTCTCTTCCTCCTCTCTTTTCCTCCTCCATTTCCTGCTCTCTCCTCCTTCTCTCTCTTCCGTCTCTCTTTTCCTCCTCTCTCTTTCTCCTCTCTCTTTCTCCTCTCTTTTCCTCCCCTTCTTCCTTCTCTCTCTTCCTCCGCTCTCCTCTTCCTCTCTCCTCCTCCTCTCTCCTCTTCCTCTCTCTTCCTCCTCTATTTTCCTCCTCTCTCCTCCACCTCTCTCTTCTTCCTCTCTCTTCCTCCTATCTCCTCCTTCTCTCTCCTCTGCCTCTCTCTTACTCCTCTCTCTTCCTCCTCTCTCTTCCTCCACTCTCTTCCTCCTGTCTCCTCCCACTCTCTCCTCTTTATCTCTCTTCCTCTTCTCTCTTCCTCTTCTCTCTTCCTCTTCTCTCATCCTCCTCTCTCTTCCCCCTTTCTCTTCCTTCTCTCTCCTTTTCCTCTCTCTTCCTTCTCTCTCGTCCTCCTCTCTCTTCCTCCTCTCTTTTCCTGTCTCTCCTCCTCTCTCCTCTTTCTCTCTCTTCCTCCTCTCTCTTCCTCCTCTCTCTTCCTCCTCTCTCTTCCTCCTCTCCCTTCCTCCTCTCTCATTTACCTCTCTCTTCCTCCTCTCTCCTCTACCTCTCTCTTCCTCCTCTCTCTTCCTCCTCTCTTTTCCAATTCCTTTCCTCCTTCCTCCTTTTCCTCTCTCTTCCTTCACTCTCTTCCTCCTCTCTCATCCTCCTCTCTCTTCTTCTTCTCTCTTCCTCCTCTCTCTTCCTCCTCTCTCTTCCTCCTCTCCCTTCCTCCTCTCTTTTCCTCCTCTCTCTTCCTCCTCTTTCCTCCTTCTCTCTCCCCTGCCTCTCTATTACTCCTCTCTCTTCCTACTCCCTTTTCCTCCTCTCTCCTCTTCCTCTCTCTTCCTCCTCTCTCTTTCTCCTGTCTCTTCCTCCTCTCTCCTCCCCCTCTCTCCTCTTCATCTCTCTTCCTCCTCACGCTTCCTCCTCTCTCTTCGTCCTCTCTCCTCCTCCTCTCTCTTCGTCCTCACTCTTCCTCTACACTCTTCCTATTCTCTCTTCCTACTCTCTCCTCTTCCTCTCTCTTCCTCCCCCCTTTTCCTCCTCTCTCTTCCTCCTCTCTCCTCCTCCTCTCTCTTCCTCCTCTATTTTCCTCCTCTCTCCTCCTCCTCTCCTCTTCCTCTCTCCTCCACCTCTCTTTTCCTCCTCTCTTTTCCTTCTCTCTCCTCTTCCTCTCTCGTCCTCATCTCTCTTCCTCCTCACTTTCCCTCCTCTCTCCTCTTCCTCTTTCTTCTTCCTCTCTCTTCCTCCTCTCTCTTCCTTCTCTCTCTTCATCCTCTCTCTTCCTCCTCTCTTCCTCCACTCTTTTCCTCCTCTCTCCTTTTTCTCACTCTTCCTCCTCTCTCTTCCTACACTCTCTTCCTCCTCTCTCTTCCTCTTCTCTTTTCCTCCTCCTCTTCCTCCTCTCTCCTTTTCCTCTCTCTTCCTCCTCTCTCTTCCTCCTCTCTCCTCTCCCTCTCTGTTTCTCCTCTCTGTTACTCCTCTCTCTTCCTCCTCTCTCATTTACCTCTCTCTTCCTCCTCTCTCCTCTTCCTCTCTCTTCATCCTCGCTCTTCCTCCTCTCTCTTCCTCCCCTCTTTTCCTCCTCTCTCTTTCTCATCTCTCTTCCTCCTCTCATTTCCTCGTGTCTCCTTTTCCTCTCTCTTCCTTCTCTGTCTTCCTCCTCTCTCTTCCTTCTCTCTTTTCCAACTCCTCTTCCTCCTTTCTCCTTTTCCTCTCTCTTCCTCCTCTCTCTTCATCCTCTCTCCTCTTCCTCTCTCTTCCTCCTCTCTCTTCCTCCTCTCTCTTCCTCCTCTCTCCTCCTCCTCTCTCCTCTGCCTCTCTCTTACTCCTCTCTCTTCCTCCTCTCTTGTCCCTCTCTCCTCTTCCTCTCTCTTCCTCCCCTCTTTTCCTCCTCTCTCTTTCTCCTCTCTCCTCCTCCTCTCTCCTCTGCCTCTCTCTTACGCCTCTCTCTTCCTCCTCTCTTGTCCCTCTCTCCTTTTCCTCTCTCTTCCTCCTCTCTCTTTGTCTTCTCTCTTCCTTTTACCTCTTCCTCCTCTCTCTTCGTCCTCTCTCCTCTTCCTCTTTCTTCCGCCTCTCTCTCACTCCTCTCTCTTCCTCTTCTCTTTTCCTGTGTCTCCTCCTCTCTCCTCTTTCTCTCTTTTCCTCCTATCTCTTCGTCCTCTATATTTCTCCTCTCTCCTCTTCCTCTCTCTTCCTGCTCTCTTTTCCTCCTCTCTCTTCCTCCTCTCTCTTCCTCCACTCTCCTCTTCCTCCTCTTCCTCCTCTCTTTTCCTCCTCTCTCTTCCTCCTATCTCCTCTTCCTCTCTCTTCTTCCTCTCTCTTCCTACTGTATTTTCCTCCTCTCTCCTTCACCTCTCTCTTCCTCCTCACTCTTCCTCCTCTCTCTTCCTCCACTCTCTTCCTGTCTCTCCTCCTCCTGTCTCCTCTTCCTCTCTCTTCCTCCTCCTCTTCCTCCGCTCTCTTCCTCCTCTCTCTTCCTCCTCTATTTTCCTCCCCTCTCCTCCTCCTCTCTGCTCTTCCTCTCTCCTCCACCTCTCTTTTCCTCCTCTCTCTTCCTTCTCTCTCCTCTTCCTCTCTCGTCCTCATCTCTCTTCCTCCTCTCTCTTCATCTTCTCTCTTCCTCCTCTCTCTTCCTCCTCTCTTTTCCTGCTCCTCTTCCTCCTCTCTCCTTTTCCTCTCTCTTCCTCCTCTCTCTTCCTCCTCTCTCTTCCTCCTGTCTCTTCCTCCTCTCTCACTTACCTGTCTCTTCCTCCTCTCTCCTCTAACTCTCTCTTCCTCCTCTCTCTTCCTCCTCTCCCTTGTTCCTCTCTTTTCCAACTCCTTTCCTCCTTTCTCCTTTTCCTCTCTCTTCCTTCACTCTCTACCTCCTCTCTCATCCTCCTCTCTCTTCTTCTTCTGTCTTCGTCCTCTCTTTTCCTCCTTCTCTTCCTCCTCTCTCCTCCTTCTCTCTCCCCTGCCTCTCTCTTACTCCTCTCTCTTCCTACTATCTTTTCCTCCTCTCTCCTCTTCCTCTCTCTTCCTCCTCACGCTTCCTCCTCTCTCTTCGTCCTCTCTCTTCCTCCTCTCTCTTCCTCCTCACTCTTCCTCTACACTCTTCCTATTCTCTCTTCCTCCTCTCTCCTCTTCCTCTCTATTCCTCCCCTCTTTTCCTTCTCTCTCTTCCTCCTCTCTCCTCCTCCTCTCTCTTCCTCCTCTATTTTCCTCCCCTCTCCTCCTCCTCTCCTCTTCCTCTCTCCTCCACCTCTCTTTTCCTCCTCTATCTTCCTTGTCTCTCCTCTTCCTCTCTCGTCCTCATCTCTCTTCCTCATCACTTTCCCTCCTCTCTCCTCCTCCTCTTTCTTCTTCCTCTCTTCCTCCTCTCTCGTCCTCCTCTCTCTTCATCCTCTCTCTTCCTCCTCTCTTCCTCCACTCTTTTCCTCCTCTCTCCTTTTTTCCCCTCTTCCTCCTCTCTCTTCCTCCTCTCTATTCCTCCTCTCTTTTCCTCTTCCTCTTCCTCCTCTCTCCTTTTCCTCTCTCTTCCTCCTCTCTCTTCCTCCTCTCTCCTCTTCCTCTCTCTTCCTCCACTCTTTTCCTCCTCTCTCTTCCTCCTCTCTCCTCCTCCTCTATCCTCTGCCTCTCTTTTACTCCTCTCTCTTCCTCCTCTCTTGTCCCCCTCTCTCCTCTTCCTCTCTCTTCCTCCTCTCTCTTCCTCTTGTCTCTTCCTCCTCTCTCTTCCTCCACTCTCCTCTTCCTCTCTCTCCCTCCTCTCTCTTCCTCCTCTCTCTTCCTCCTCTCTCTTCCTCCTTTCTTTTCCTCCTCCTCTTCCTCTGCTCTCTTCCTCCTCTCTCTTCCTCTTCTATTTTCCTCCCCCCTCCTCCTATCTCTTCCTCCTCTCTCTTCCTCCTCTCTCTTCCTCCTCTCTCCTCTTCCTCTCTCTTCCTCCTCCTTCTTCCTCCTCTCTTTTCCTCCTCTCTCTTCCTCCTCTCTCATTTTCCTCTCTCTTCGTCCTCTCTCTTCCTCCTCTCTCTTCCTCCTCTCTCTTCCTCCTCTCTTTTCCTCCTGCTCTTCCTCCGCTCTCTTCCTCCTCTCTCTTCCTCCTCTATTTTCCTCCCCTCTCCTCCTCTCTCCTCTTCCTCTCTCTTCCACCTCTCTTTTCCTCCTCTCTCTTCATCTCTCTTCCTGCTCTCCCCTCCTCCTCTCTCCTTTTCCTCTCTCTTCCTCCTCTCTCTTTGACTTCTCTCTTCCTTCTATCTCTTCCTACTCTCTCTTCGTCCTCTCTCCTCTTCCTCTTTCTTCTGCCTCTCTCTCACTCCTCTCTCTTCGTCCTCTCTTTTCCTGTCTCTCCTCCTCTCTCCTCTTTCTCTCTCATCCTCCTCTCTCTTCCTCCTCTCTCATTTACCTCTCTCTTCCTCCTCTCTCGCCTTCCTCTCTCTTCCTCCTCGCTCTTCCTCCTGTCTCTTCCTCCCCTCTTTTCCTCCTCTCTCCTTCTCCTCTCTCTTCCTCCTCTCATTTCCTCGTGTCTCCTTTTCCTCTCTCTTCCTCCTCTCTCTTCCTCCTCTCTCTTCCTCCTCTCTTTTCCAACTCCTCTTCCTCCTTTCTCCTTTTCCTCTCTCTTCCTCCTCTATTTTCCTCCTCTCTCCTCAACCTCTCTCTTCCTCCTCACTCTTCCTCCTCTCTCTTCCTCCACTCTCTTCCTCCTCTCTCCTCTTCCTCTCTCTTCCTCTTTCTCTTCCTCCTCTCTCTTCCTCCTCTCTTCCTCCTCTCTCTTCCTCCTCACTCTTCTCTCTTCCTCCTCTCTCTTCCTCCTCTCTCATCCTCCTCTCACATTTACCTCTCTCTTCCTCCTCTCTCCTCTTCCTCTCTCTTCCTCCTCGCTCTTGCTCCTCTCTCTTCCTCCCCTCTTTTCCTCCTCTCTCTTTCTCCTCTCTCTGCCACCTCTCATTTGCTCGTGTCTCTTTTCCTCTCTCTTCCTCCTCTCTCTTCCTCCTCTCTTATTTACCTCTCTCCTCCTCCTCTCTCCCCTTCCTCTCTCTTCCTCCTCGCTCTTCCTCCTGTCTCTTCCTCCCCTCTTTTCCTCCTCACTTTTTCTCCTCTCTCTTCCTCCTCTCATTTCCTCGTGTCTCCTTTTCCTCTCTCTTCCTCCTCTCTCTTCCTCCTCTCTCTTCTTCCTCTCTCTTCCTCCTCTCTCTTCCTCGTCTCTCTTCCTCCTCTCCTCCCCCTCTCTCCTCTTCCTCTCTCTTCGTCCTCTCGCTTCCTCCTCTCTCCTCTTCCTCTCTGTTCCTCCTTTCTCTTCCTCCTCTCTCTTCCTCCTCTATCTTCCTCCTCTCTTTTCCTCCTCCTCTACCTCCACTCTCTTCCTCCTCTCTCTTCCTCCTCTATTTTACTCCCCTCTCCTCCTCCTCTCTCCTCTTCCTCTCTCTTCCTGCTCTCTTTTCCTCCTCTGTCTTCCTCCTCTCTCTTCCTCCAATATTTTCATCCTTTCTCTTCCTCTCTCTTCCTCCTCTCTCCTCTTCCTCCTCTTCCTCCTCTCTTTTCCTCCTCTCTCTTCCTCCTGTCTCCTCTTCCTGTCTCTTCTTCCTCTCTCTTCCTCCTCTATATCCTCCTCTCTCCTTCACCTCTCTCTTCCTCCTCACTCTTCCTCCTCTCTCTTCCTCCACTCTCTTCCTCATCTCTCCTCCTCCTCTCTCCTCTTCCTCTCTCTTCCTCCTATCTCTTCCTCGACTCTCTTCCTCCTCTCTCCTCCCCCTCTCTCCTCTTCCTCTCTCTTCCTCCTCTTGCTTCCTCCTTTCTCTTCTTCGTCTCTCTTCCTCCTCTCTCTTCCTCCTCTCTCCTCTTCTTCTCTCTTCCTCCTCTCTCTTCCTCCTCTCTCTTCCTCCTCTCTCCTCTTCATCTCTCTTCCTCCTCTCTTTTCCTCCTCTCTCTTCCTCCTCTCTCTTCCTCCACTGTTTTAATCCTTTCTCTTCCTCTCTCTTCCTCCTCTCTCCTCCTCTCTTTTCCTCCTCCTCTTCCTCCTCTCTCCTTTTCCTCTCTCTTCCTCCTCTCTCTTCGTCCTCTCTCCTCCTCCTCTCTCTTCGTCCTCACTCTTCCTCTTTTCTCTAACTTTCTCTCTTCCTCCTCTCTCCTCTTCATCTCTCTTCCTCCCCTCTTTTCCTCCTCTCTCTTCATCCTCTCTCCTCCTCCTCTCTCCTCTGCCTCTGTCTTCCTCCTCTCTATTCCTCCTCTCTTTTCCTCCTCTCTCTTCCTTCTCTCTCTTCCTCCTCTCTCATACACTTCTCTCTTCCTCCTCTCTCTTCCTCCTCTCTTTTTCTCCTGTCTCTTCCTCCTCTCTCCTCCTCCTCTCTCCTCTTCCTATCTCTTCCTCCTCTCTTTTCCTCCTCCATTTCCTGCTCTCTCCTCCTTCTCTCTCTTCCTTCTCTCTGTTCCTCCTCTCTCTTTCTCCTCTCTCTTTCTCCTCTCTTTTCCTCCTCTTCTTCCTTCTCTCTCTTCTTCCTCTCTCCTCCTCCTCTCTCCTTCTCCTCTGTCCTCCTCCTCTCTCTTCCTCCTCCATTTTCCTCCTCTCTCCTCCACCTCTCTCCTCTTCTTCTCTCTTCCTCCTCTCTCTTCCATCTCTCCCGTCCTCCTCTCTTTTCCTCCTCTCGCATCCTCCTCCCTCCTCTTCCTCTCTCTTCCTCTCTCTTCCTCCCCTCTTTTCCTCCTCTCTCTTCCTCCTCTCTCGTACTTCTCTCTCCTCTGCCTCTCTCTTACTCCTCTCTCTTCCTACACCCTCTCCCTCCTCTCTTTTCCTCCTCCTCTTCCTCCTCCCTCTTTTTTCTATCTTTTCATCCTCTCTCCTCTTCCTCTCTTTTCCTCCAATCTATTCCTACTCTCTCCTCTTCGTCTCTTCCTCCTCTCTCTTCCTCTTCTCTCTTCTTCTTCTCTCTTCCTCCTCTCTCTTCCTCCCCTCTTTTCCTCCTCTCTCTTTCTCCTCTGTCTTCCTACTCTCATTTCCTCGTGTCTCCTTTTCCTCTCTCTTCCTCCTCTCTCTTCCTTCTCTCTCTTCCTCCTCTCTCTTCATCCTCTCTCCTCTTCCTCTCTCTTCCTCCTCTCTCGTCCTCCTCTCTCTTCTTCCTCTCTCTTCCTCCTCTCTCCTCTTCCTCTATCTTCCTCCTCTCTCTTCCTCGTCTCTCTTCCTCCCCTCTCTTCCTCCTCTCTCCTCTTCCTCTCTCTTCCTCTTCTCTCTTCCTCCTCTCTCTTCCTCCTCTCTCTTCCTCCTCTCTTTTCCTCCTCCTCTTCCTCCGCTCTCTTCCTCCTCTCTCTTCCTCCTGTATTTTCCTCCCCTCTCCTCCTCTCTCCTCTTCCTCTCTCTTCTTCATCTCTTTTCCTCTTCTCTCCTCCTCCTCTTTTGTCTTCCTCTCTCTTCCTCCTCTCTCTTCCTCCTCTCTCTTCATCCTCTCTCTTCCTCCTCTCTCTTCCTCCACTCTTTTCCTCCTCTCTCCTTTTTCTCACTCTTCCTCCTCTCTCTTCTTCTTCTCTCTTCCTCCTCTCTCTTCCTCCCTTCATTTCCTTCTCTCCTTTTCTCCTCTCTCTTCCTACTCTCATTTCCCCTTCTCTCCTTTTCCTCTCTCTTCCTCCTCTCTCTTCCTCCTCTCTCTTCCTCCTCTCTTTTCCAAATCCTCTTCCTCCTATCTCATCTTCCTCTCTCTTCCTCCTCTCTCCTACTCCTCTTTTCTCTTCCTCTCTATTCCTGCTCTCTCTTCCTCCTGTTTCTTCCTCCTCTCTCCTCCACCTCTCTCCTCGTCCTCTCTCTTCCTCCTCACGCTTCCTCCTCTCTCTTCCTCCTCTCTCTTCCTCCTCTCTCTTCATCCTCTCTCCTCTTCCTCTCTCTTCCTCCTCCTCTTCCTCCGCTCTCTTCCTCCTCTCTCTTCCTCTTCTATTTTCCTCCCCTCTCCTCCTCCTCTCTACTCTTCCTCTCTCTACCACCTCTCTTTTCCTCCTCTCTCTTCCTTCCCTCTCCTCTTCCTCTCTCGTCCTCATCTCTTTTCCTCCTCTCTCTTCCTCCACTCTTTTACTCCTCTCTCCTTCTTCTCACTCTTCCTCCTCTCTCTTCTTCCTTTCTCTTCCTCCTCTCTTTTCTTCCTCCTCTTCCTCCTCTCTCTTTTTCCTCTCTCTTCCTCCTCTCTCTTCCTCCTCTCTCCTCTTCCTCTGTATTCCTCCTCTCTCTTCCTCCTCTCTCTTTAACCTCTCTCATTTACATCTGTCTTCCTCCCCTCTCCTCTTCCTCTCTCTTCCTCCTCACTTTTCCTCCTCTGTCCTCCTCCTCTCTCTTCCTCCTCTCTCTTCCTCCTCTCTTCCTCCTCTCTCTTCCTTCTCTCTCTCCCTCTTCTCTCTTCTTCCTCTCTCTTCCTCCTTTCTCTTCCTCCTCTCTCCTTTTCCTCTCTCTTCCTCCGCTCTCGTCCTCCTATCTTTTCCTCCTCTTTTTTCCTGTCTCTCCTCCTCTATCCTCTTCCTCTGTCTTCCTCATCTCTTTTCCTCCTCTCTCTTCCTCCTCTCTCCTCTTCCTCTCTCTTCCTCCTCTCTCTTCCTCCTCTCTCTTCCTCTTCACTCTTCATCCTCTCTCTTCCTCCTCTCTCTTCCTCCACTCTTTTCCTCCTCACTCCTTTTTCTCACTCTTCCTCCTCTCTCTTCCTCTTCTCTCTTTCTCCTCTCTTTTCCTCCTCCTCTTCCTCCTCTTTCCTTTTCCTCTCTCTTCCTCCTCTCTCAATTACCTCTCTCTTGCTCCTCTCTCCTCTTCCTCTCTCTTCCTCCTCACTTGTCCTCCTCTGTCCTCCTTCTCTTTCGTCTTCCTCTCTCTTCCTCCTCTCTCTTCCTCCTCTCTCTTCCTCCTCTCTCTTCCTCCTCTCTTTTCCTCGTCTCTCTTCCTCCTCTCTCTTCCTCCTCTCTCTTCCTCGTCTCTTTTCCTCCTCCTCTTCCTCCGCTCTCTCTCTCCTCTCTCTTCGTCTTCTATTTTCCTCCCTCTCCTCCTCCTCTCTACTCTTCCTCTATCTACCAACTCTCTTTTCCTCCTCTCTCTTCCTTCCCTCTCCTCTTCCTCTCTCGTCCTCATCTCTTTTCCTCCTCTCTCTTCCTCCTCTCTCCTCTTCCTCTCTCTTCCTCCTCACTTTTCCTCCTCTGTCCTCCTCCTCTTTCGTCTTCCTCTCTCTTCTCCTCTCTCTTCCTCCTCTCTCTTCCTCCTCTCTTTTCCTCGTCTCTCTTCCTCCTCTCTCTTTCTCCTCTCTTTTCATCCTCCTCTTCCTTCTCTCTCCTCTTCCTCTCTCTTTTCCTCGTCTCTCCTCTTCCTCTCTTTTCCTCCACTCTATTCCTACTCTCTCTTCTTCGTCTCTCTTCCTCCTCTCTCTTCCTCCTCTCTCTTCTTCTCTCTTCCTCCTCTCTCTTCCTCCATTCTCTTCCTCCTCTCTCCTTTCCTCTCTCTTCCTCCTCTCTCGTCCTCCTCTCTCTTCCTCCTCTTTTTTCCTGTCTCTCCTCCTCTCTCCTCTTCCTCTCTCTTCCTCAGCTCACTTCCTCCTCTCTCTTCTTCCTCTCTCTTCATCCTCTCTATTCCTCCTCTCTCTTCCTCCACTCTTTTCCTCCTCTCTCCTTTTTCTCACTCTTCCTCCTCTCTCTTCCTCCACTCTTTTCCTCCTCTCTCCTTTTTCTCACTCTTCCTCCTCTCTCTTCCTCCTTTCTCTTCCTCCTCTCTTTTATTCCTCCTCTTCCTCCTCTCTCTTTTTCCTCTCTCTTCCTCCTCTCTCTTCCTCCTCTCTCCTCTTCCTCTCTATTCCTCCTCTCTCTTCCTCCTCTCTCTTCCTCCTCTCTCATTTACCTCTGTCTTCCTCCCCGCTCCTCTTCCTCTCTCTTCCTCCTCACTTTTCCTCCCTCTGTCCTCTCCTCTCTCTTCCTCCTCTCTCTTCCTCCTCTCTCTTCCTCCTCTCTCTTCCTCCTCTCCCTTCCTCCTCTCTCATTTACCTCTCTCTTCCTCCTCTCCTCTACCTCTCTCTTCCTCCTCTCTCTTCTCCTCTCTTTTCCAATTCCTTTCCTCCTTCCTCCTTTCCTCTCTCTTCCTTCACTCTCTTCCTCCTCTCTCATCCTCCTCTCTCTTCTTCTTCTCTCTTCCTCCTCTCTCTTCCTCCTCTCTCTCCTCCTCTCCCTTCCTCCTCTCTTTTCCTCCTCTCTCTTCCTCCTCTTTCCTCCTTCTCTCTCCCCTGCCTCTCTATTACTCCTCTCTCTTCCTACTCCCTTTTCCTCCTCTCTCCTCTTCCTCTCTCTTCCTCCTCTCTCTTTCTCCTGTCTCTTCCTCCTCTCTCCTCCCCCTCTCTCCTCTTCATCTCTCTTCCTCCTCACGCTTCCTCCTCTCTCTTCGTCCTCTCTCCTCCTCCTCTCTCTTCGTCCTCACTCTTCCTCTACACTCTTCCTATTCTCTCTTCCTACTCTCTCCTCTTCCTCTCTCTTCCTCCCCCCTTTTCCTCCTCTCTCTTCCTCCTCTCTCCTCCTCCTCTCTCTTCCTCCTCTATTTTCCTCCTCTCTCCTCCTCCTCTCCTCTTCCTCTCTCCTCCACCTCTCTTTTCCTCCTCTCTTTTCCTTCTCTCTCCTCTTCCTCTCTCGTCCTCATCTCTCTTCCTCCTCACTTTCCCTCCTCTCTCCTCTTCCTCTTTCTTCTTCCTCTCTCTTCCTCCTCTCTCTTCCTCTCTCTCTTCATCCTCTCTCTTCCTCCTCTCTTCCTCCACTCTTTTCCTCCTCTCTCCTTTTTCTCACTCTTCCTCCTCTCTCTTCCTACACTCTCTTCCTCCTCTCTCTTCCTCTTCTCTTTTCCTCCTCCTCTTCCTCCTCTCTCCTTTTCCTCTCTCTTCCTCCTCTCTCTTCCTCCTCTCTCCTCTCCCTCTCTGTTTCTCCTCTCTGTTACTCCTCTCTCTCCTCCTCTCTCATTTACCTCTCTCTTCCTCCTCTCTCCTCTTCCTCTCTCTTCATCCTCGCTCTTCCTCCTCTCTTCCTCCCCTCTTTTCCTCCTCTCTCTTTCTCATCTCTCTTCCTCCTCTCATTCCTCGTGTCTCCTTTTCCTCTCTCTTCCTTCTCTGTCTTCTCCTCTCTCTTCCTTCTCTCTTTTCCAACTCCTCTTCCTCCTTTCTCCTTTTCCTCTCTCTTCCTCCTCTCTCTTCATCCTCTCTCCTCTTCCTCTCTCTTCCTCCTCTCTCTTCCTCCTCTCTCTTCCTCCTCTCTCCTCCTCCTCTCTCCTCTGCCTCTCTCTTACTCCTCTCTCTTCCTCCTCTCTTGTCCCTCTCTCCTCTTCCTCTCTCTTCCTCCCCTCTTTTCCTCCTCTCTCTTTCTCCTCTCTCCTCCTCCTCTCTCCTCTGCCTCTCTCTTACGCCTCTCTCTTCCTCCTCTCTTGTCCCTCTCTCCTTTTCCTCTCTCTTCCTCCTCTCTCTTTGTCTTCTCTCTTCCTTTTACCTCTTCCTCCTCTCTCTTCGTCCTCTCTCCTCTTCCTCTTTCTTCCGCCTCTCTCTCACTCCTCTCTCTTCCTCTTCTCTTTTCCTGTGTCTCCTCCTCTCTCCTCTTTCTCTCTTTTCCTCCTATCTCTTCGTCCTCTATATTTCTCCTCTCTCCTCTTCCTCTCTCTTCCTGCTCTCTTTTCCTCCTCTCTCTTCCTCCTCTCTCTTCCTCCACTCTCCTCTTCCTCCTCTTCCTCCTCTCTTTTCCTCCTCTCTCTTCCTCCTATCTCCTCTTCCTCTCTCTTCTTCCTCTCTCTTCCTACTGTATTTTCCTCCTCTCTCCTTCACCTCTCTCTTCCTCCTCACTCTTCCTCCTCTCTCTTCCTCCACTCTCTTCCTGTCTCTCCTCCTCCTGTCTCCTCTTCCTCTCTCTTCCTCCTCCTCTTCCTCCGCTCTCTTCCTCCTCTCTCTTCCTCCTCTATTTTCTCCCCTCTCCTCCTCCTCTCTGCTCTTCCTCTCTCCTCCACCTCTCTTTTCCTCCTCTCTCTTCCTTCTCTCTCCTCTTCCTCTCTCGTCCTCATCTCTCTTCCTCCTCTCTCTTCATCTTCTCTCTTCCTCCTCTCTCTTCCTCCTCTCTTTTCCTGCTCCTCTTCCTCCTCTCTCCTTTTCCTCTCTCTTCCTCCTCTCTCTTCCTCCTCTCTCTTCCTCCTGTCTCTTCCTCCTCTCTCACTTACCTGTCTCTTCCTCCTCTCTCCTCTAACTCTCTCTTCCTCCTCTCTCTTCCTCCTCTCCCTTGTTCCTCTCTTTTCCAACTCCTTTCCTCCTTTCTCCTTTTCCTCTCTCTTCCTTCACTCTCTACCTCCTCTCTCATCCTCCTCTCTCTTCTTCTTCTGTCTTCGTCCTCTCTTTTCCTCCTTCTCTTCCTCCTCTCTCCTCCTTCTCTCTCCCCTGCCTCTCTCTTACTCCTCTCTCTTCCTACTATCTTTTCCTCCTCTCTCCTCTTCCTCTCTCTTCCTCCTCACGCTTCCTCCTCTCTCTTCGTCCTCTCTCTTCCTCCTCTCTCTTCCTCCTCACTCTTCCTCTACACTCTTCCTATTCTCTCTTCCTCCTCTCTCCTCTTCCTCTCTATTCCTCCCCTCTTTTCCTTCTCTCTCTTCCTCCTCTCTCCTCCTCCTCTCTCTTCCTCCTCTATTTTCCTCCCCTCTCCTCCTCCTCTCCTCTTCCTCTCTCCTCCACCTCTCTTTTCCTCCTCTATCTTCCTTGTCTCTCCTCTTCCTCTCTCGTCCTCATCTCTCTTCCTCATCACTTTCCCTCCTCTCTCCTCCTCCTCTTTCTTCTTCCTCTCTTCCTCCTCTCTCGTCCTCCTCTCTCTTCATCCTCTCTCTTCCTCCTCTCTTCCTCCACTCTTTTCCTCCTCTCTCCTTTTTTCCCCTCTTCCTCCTCTCTCTTCCTCCTCTCTATTCCTCCTCTCTTTTCCTCTTCCTCTTCCTCCTCTCTCCTTTTCCTCTCTCTTCCTCCTCTCTCTTCCTCCTCTCTCCTCTTCCTCTCTCTTCCTCCACTCTTTTCCTCCTCTCTCTTCCTCCTCTCTCCTCCTCCTCTATCCTCTGCCTCTCTTTTACTCCTCTCTCTTCCTCCTCTCTTGTCCCCCTCTCTCCTCTTCCTCTCTCTTCCTCCTCTCTCTTCCTCTTGTCTCTTCCTCCTCTCTCTTCCTCCACTCTCCTCTTCCTCTCTCTCCCTCCTCTCTCTTCCTCCTCTCTCTTCCTCCTCTCTCTTCCTCCTTTCTTTTCCTCCTCCTCTTCCTCTGCTCTCTTCCTCCTCTCTCTTCCTCTTCTATTTTCCTCCCCCCTCCTCCTATCTCTTCCTCCTCTCTCTTCCTCCTCTCTCTTCCTCCTCTCTCCTCTTCCTCTCTCTTCCTCCTCCTTCTTCCTCCTCTCTTTTCCTCCTCTCTCTTCCTCCTCTCTCATTTTCCTCTCTCTTCGTCCTCTCTCTTCCTCCTCTCTCTTCCTCCTCTCTCTTCCTCCTCTCTTTTCCTCCTGCTCTTCCTCCGCTCTCTTCCTCCTCTCTCTTCCTCCTCTATTTTCCTCCCCTCTCCTCCTCTCTCCTCTTCCTCTCTCTTCCACCTCTCTTTTCCTCCTCTCTCTTCATCTCTCTTCCTGCTCTCCCCTCCTCCTCTCTCCTTTTCCTCTCTCTTCCTCCTCTCTCTTTGACTTCTCTCTTCCTTCTATCTCTTCCTACTCTCTCTTCGTCCTCTCTCCTCTTCCTCTTTCTTCTGCCTCTCTCTCACTCCTCTCTCTTCGTCCTCTCTTTTCCTGTCTCTCCTCCTCTCTCCTCTTTCTCTCTCATCCTCCTCTCTCTTCCTCCTCTCTCATTTACCTCTCTCTTCCTCCTCTCTCGCCTTCCTCTCTCTTCCTCCTCGCTCTTCCTCCTGTCTCTTCCTCCCCTCTTTTCCTCCTCTCTCCTTCTCCTCTCTCTTCCTCCTCTCATTTCCTCGTGTCTCCTTTTCCTCTCTCTTCCTCCTCTCTCTTCCTCCTCTCTCTTCCTCCTCTCTTTTCCAACTCCTCTTCCTCCTTTCTCCTTTTCCTCTCTCTTCCTCCTCTATTTTCCTCCTCTCTCCTCAACCTCTCTCTTCCTCCTCACTCTTCCTCCTCTCTCTTCCTCCACTCTCTTCCTCCTCTCTCCTCTTCCTCTCTCTTCCTCTTTCTCTTCCTCCTCTCTCTTCCTCCTCTCTTCCTCCTCTCTCTTCCTCCTCACTCTTCTCTCTTCCTCCTCTCTCTTCCTCCTCTCTCATCCTCCTCTCACATTTACCTCTCTCTTCCTCCTCTCTCCTCTTCCTCTCTCTTCCTCCTCGCTCTTGCTCCTCTCTCTTCCTCCCCTCTTTTCCTCCTCTCTCTTTCTCCTCTCTCTGCCACCTCTCATTTGCTCGTGTCTCTTTTCCTCTCTCTTCCTCCTCTCTCTTCCTCCTCTCTTATTTACCTCTCTCCTCCTCCTCTCTCCCCTTCCTCTCTCTTCCTCCTCGCTCTTCCTCCTGTCTCTTCCTCCCCTCTTTTCCTCCTCACTTTTTCTCCTCTCTCTTCCTCCTCTCATTTCCTCGTGTCTCCTTTTCCTCTCTCTTCCTCCTCTCTCTTCCTCCTCTCTCTTCTTCCTCTCTCTTCCTCCTCTCTCTTCCTCGTCTCTCTTCCTCCTCTCCTCCCCCTCTCTCCTCTTCCTCTCTCTTCGTCCTCTCGCTTCCTCCTCTCTCCTCTTCCTCTCTGTTCCTCCTTTCTCTTCCTCCTCTCTCTTCCTCCTCTATCTTCCTCCTCTCTTTTCCTCCTCCTCTACCTCCACTCTCTTCCTCCTCTCTCTTCCTCCTCTATTTTACTCCCCTCTCCTCCTCCTCTCTCCTCTTCCTCTCTCTTCCTGCTCTCTTTTCCTCCTCTGTCTTCCTCCTCTCTCTTCCTCCAATATTTTCATCCTTTCTCTTCCTCTCTCTTCCTCCTCTCTCCTCTTCCTCCTCTTCCTCCTCTCTTTTCCTCCTCTCTCTTCCTCCTGTCTCCTCTTCCTGTCTCTTCTTCCTCTCTCTTCCTCCTCTATATCCTCCTCTCTCCTTCACCTCTCTCTTCCTCCTCACTCTTCCTCCTCTCTCTTCCTCCACTCTCTTCCTCATCTCTCCTCCTCCTCTCTCCTCTTCCTCTCTCTTCCTCCTATCTCTTCCTCGACTCTCTTCCTCCTCTCTCCTCCCCCTCTCTCCTCTTCCTCTCTCTTCCTCCTCTTGCTTCCTCCTTTCTCTTCTTCGTCTCTCTTCCTCCTCTCTCTTCCTCCTCTCTCCTCTTCTTCTCTCTTCCTCCTCTCTCTTCCTCCTCTCTCTTCCTCCTCTCTCCTCTTCATCTCTCTTCCTCCTCTCTTTTCCTCCTCTCTCTTCCTCCTCTCTCTTCCTCCACTGTTTTAATCCTTTCTCTTCCTCTCTCTTCCTCCTCTCTCCTCCTCTCTTTTCCTCCTCCTCTTCCTCCTCTCTCCTTTTCCTCTCTCTTCCTCCTCTCTCTTCGTCCTCTCTCCTCCTCCTCTCTCTTCGTCCTCACTCTTCCTCTTTTCTCTAACTTTCTCTCTTCCTCCTCTCTCCTCTTCATCTCTCTTCCTCCCCTCTTTTCCTCCTCTCTCTTCATCCTCTCTCCTCCTCCTCTCTCCTCTGCCTCTGTCTTCCTCCTCTCTATTCCTCCTCTCTTTTCCTCCTCTCTCTTCCTTCTCTCTCTTCCTCCTCTCTCATACACTTCTCTCTTCCTCCTCTCTCTTCCTCCTCTCTTTTTCTCCTGTCTCTTCCTCCTCTCTCCTCCTCCTCTCTCCTCTTCCTATCTCTTCCTCCTCTCTTTTCCTCCTCCATTTCCTGCTCTCTCCTCCTTCTCTCTCTTCCTTCTCTCTGTTCCTCCTCTCTCTTTCTCCTCTCTCTTTCTCCTCTCTTTTCCTCCTCTTCTTCCTTCTCTCTCTTCTTCCTCTCTCCTCCTCCTCTCTCCTTCTCCTCTGTCCTCCTCCTCTCTCTTCCTCCTCCATTTTCCTCCTCTCTCCTCCACCTCTCTCCTCTTCTTCTCTCTTCCTCCTCTCTCTTCCATCTCTCCCGTCCTCCTCTCTTTTCCTCCTCTCGCATCCTCCTCCCTCCTCTTCCTCTCTCTTCCTCTCTCTTCCTCCCCTCTTTTCCTCCTCTCTCTTCCTCCTCTCTCGTACTTCTCTCTCCTCTGCCTCTCTCTTACTCCTCTCTCTTCCTACACCCTCTCCCTCCTCTCTTTTCCTCCTCCTCTTCCTCCTCCCTCTTTTTTCTATCTTTTCATCCTCTCTCCTCTTCCTCTCTTTTCCTCCAATCTATTCCTACTCTCTCCTCTTCGTCTCTTCCTCCTCTCTCTTCCTCTTCTCTCTTCTTCTTCTCTCTTCCTCCTCTCTCTTCCTCCCCTCTTTTCCTCCTCTCTCTTTCTCCTCTGTCTTCCTACTCTCATTTCCTCGTGTCTCCTTTTCCTCTCTCTTCCTCCTCTCTCTTCCTTCTCTCTCTTCCTCCTCTCTCTTCATCCTCTCTCCTCTTCCTCTCTCTTCCTCCTCTCTCGTCCTCCTCTCTCTTCTTCCTCTCTCTTCCTCCTCTCTCCTCTTCCTCTATCTTCCTCCTCTCTCTTCCTCGTCTCTCTTCCTCCCCTCTCTTCCTCCTCTCTCCTCTTCCTCTCTCTTCCTCTTCTCTCTTCCTCCTCTCTCTTCCTCCTCTCTCTTCCTCCTCTCTTTTCCTCCTCCTCTTCCTCCGCTCTCTTCCTCCTCTCTCTTCCTCCTGTATTTTCCTCCCCTCTCCTCCTCTCTCCTCTTCCTCTCTCTTCTTCATCTCTTTTCCTCTTCTCTCCTCCTCCTCTTTTGTCTTCCTCTCTCTTCCTCCTCTCTCTTCCTCCTCTCTCTTCATCCTCTCTCTTCCTCCTCTCTCTTCCTCCACTCTTTTCCTCCTCTCTCCTTTTTCTCACTCTTCCTCCTCTCTCTTCTTCTTCTCTCTTCCTCCTCTCTCTTCCTCCCTTCATTTCCTTCTCTCCTTTTCTCCTCTCTCTTCCTACTCTCATTTCCCCTTCTCTCCTTTTCCTCTCTCTTCCTCCTCTCTCTTCCTCCTCTCTCTTCCTCCTCTCTTTTCCAAATCCTCTTCCTCCTATCTCATCTTCCTCTCTCTTCCTCCTCTCTCCTACTCCTCTTTTCTCTTCCTCTCTATTCCTGCTCTCTCTTCCTCCTGTTTCTTCCTCCTCTCTCCTCCACCTCTCTCCTCGTCCTCTCTCTTCCTCCTCACGCTTCCTCCTCTCTCTTCCTCCTCTCTCTTCCTCCTCTCTCTTCATCCTCTCTCCTCTTCCTCTCTCTTCCTCCTCCTCTTCCTCCGCTCTCTTCCTCCTCTCTCTTCCTCTTCTATTTTCCTCCCCTCTCCTCCTCCTCTCTACTCTTCCTCTCTCTACCACCTCTCTTTTCCTCCTCTCTCTTCCTTCCCTCTCCTCTTCCTCTCTCGTCCTCATCTCTTTTCCTCCTCTCTCTTCCTCCACTCTTTTACTCCTCTCTCCTTCTTCTCACTCTTCCTCCTCTCTCTTCTTCCTTTCTCTTCCTCCTCTCTTTTCTTCCTCCTCTTCCTCCTCTCTCTTTTTCCTCTCTCTTCCTCCTCTCTTCCTCCTCTCTCCTCTTCCTCTGTATTCCTCCTCTCTCTTCCTCCTCTCTCTTTAACCTCTCTCATTTACATCTGTCTTCCTCCCCTCTCCTCTTCCTCTCTCTTCCTCCTCACTTTTCCTCCTCTGTCCTCCTCCTCTCTCTTCCTCCTCTCTCTTCCTCCTCTCTTCCTCCTCTCTCTTCCTTCTCTCTCTCCCTCTTCTCTCTTCTTCCTCTCTCTTCCTCCTTTCTCTTCCTCCTCTCTCCTTTTCCTCTCTCTTCCTCCGCTCTCGTCCTCCTATCTTTTCCTCCTCTTTTTCCTGTCTCTCCTCCTCTATCCTCTTCCTCTGTCTTCCTCATCTCTTTTCCTCCTCTCTCTTCCTCCTCTCTCCTCTTCCTCTCTCTTCCTCCTCTCTCTTCCTCCTCTCTCTTCCTCTTCACTCTTCATCCTCTCTCTTCCTCCTCTCTCTTCCTCCACTCTTTTCCTCCTCACTCCTTTTTCTCACTCTTCCTCCTCTCTCTTCCTCTTCTCTCTTTCTCCTCTCTTTTCCTCCTCCTCTTCCTCCTCTTTCCTTTTCCTCTCTCTTCCTCCTCTCTCAATTACCTCTCTCTTGCTCCTCTCTCCTCTTCCTCTCTCTTCCTCCTCACTTGTCCTCCTCTGTCCTCCTTCTCTTTCGTCTTCCTCTCTCTTCCTCCTCTCTCTTCCTCCTCTCTCTTCCTCCTCTCTCTTCCTCCTCTCTTTTCCTCGTCTCTCTTCCTCCTCTCTCTTCCTCCTCTCTCTTCCTCGTCTCTTTTCCTCCTCCTCTTCCTCCGCTCTCTCTCTCCTCTCTCTTCGTCTTCTATTTTCCTCCCCTCTCCTCCTCCTCTCTACTCTTCCTCTATCTACCAACTCTCTTTTCCTCCTCTCTCTTCCTTCCCTCTCCTCTTCCTCTCTCGTCCTCATTCTCTTTTCCTCCTCTCTTCCTCCTCTCTCCTCTTCCTCTCTCTTCCTCCTCACTTTCCTCCTCTGTCCTCCACCTCTTTCGTCTTCCTCTCTCTTCCTCCTCTCTCTTCCTCCTCTCTCTTCCTCCTCTCTTTTCCTCGTCTCTCTTCCTCCTCTCTCTTTCTCCTCTCTTTTCATCCTCCTCTTCCTTCTCTCTCCTCTTCCTCTCTCTTTTCCTCGTCTCTCCTCTTCCTCTCTTTTCCTCCACTCTATTCCTACTCTCTCTTCTTCGTCTCTCTTCCTCCTCTCTCTTCCTCCTCTCTCTTCTTCTCTCTTCCTCCTCTCTCTTCCTCCATTCTCTTCCTCCTCTCTCCTTTTCCTCTCTCTTCCTCCTCTCTCGTCCTCCTCTCTCTTCCTCCTCTTTTTTCCTGTCTCTCCTCCTCTCTCCTCTTCCTCTCTCTTCCTCAGCTCTCTTCCTCCTCTCTCTTCTTCCTCTCTCTTCATCCTCTCTATTCCTCCTCTCTCTTCCTCCACTCTTTTCCTCCTCTCTCCTTTTTCTCACTCTTCCTCCTCTCTCTTCCTCCACTCTTTTCCTCCTCTCTCCTTTTTCTCACTCTTCCTCCTCTCTCTTCCTCCTTTCTCTTCCTCCTCTCTTTTATTCCTCCTCTTCCTCCTCTCTCTTTTTCCTCTCTCTTCCTCCTCTCTCTTCCTCCTCTCTCCTCTTCTCTCTATTCCTCCTCTCTCTTCCTCCTCTCTCTTCCTCCTCTCTCATTTACCTCTGTCTTCCTCCCCGCTCCTCTTCCTCTCTCTTCCTCCTCACTTTTCCTCCTCTGTCCTCCTCCTCTCTCTTCCTCCTCTCTCTTCCTCCTCTCTCTTCCTCCTCTCTCTTCCTCCTCTCTCTTCCTTCTCTCTCTTCCTCTTCTCTCTTCTTCCTCTCTCTTCCTCCTTTCTCTTCCTCCTCTCTCCTTTTCCTCTCTCTTCCTCCGCTCTCGTCCTCCTCTCTTTTCCTCCTCTCTTTTCCTGTCTCTCCTCCTCTCTCCTCTTCCTCTCTCTTCCTCATCTCTTTTCCTCCTCTCTCTTCCTCCACTCTCCTCTTCCTCTCTCTTCCTCATCTCTTTTCCTCCTCTCTCTTCCTCCACTCTCCTCTTCCTCTCTCTTCTCCTCTCTCTTCCTCCTCTCTCTTCCTCCTCACTCTTCATCCCCTCTTTTCCTCCTCTCTCTTCCTCCACTCTTTTCCTCCTCTCTCCTTTTCCTCTCTTTTCCTCCTCTCTCTTCCTCCTCTCTCTTACTCCACTTTCCTCTTTCTCTCTATTCCTTCTCTCTCTTCCTTCTGTCTCTTCCTCCTCTCTCCTCCCCCTCTCTCCTCTTCCTCTCTCTTCCTCCTCACCGCTTCCTCCTCTCTCTTCCTCCTCTCTCTTCCTCCTCTCTCTTCATCCTCTATCCTCTTCCTCTCTCTTCCTCCTCTCTCTTCCTACTCTCTCTTCCTCCTCTCTCATCTTCCTCTCTCTTCATCCTCTTTCTTCCTCCTCTCTTTTCCTACTCTCTCTTCCTCCTCCCTCATTTTCCTCTCTCTTCCTCCTCTCTCTTCCTCCTCTCTCTTCCTCCTCTCTCTTCCTCCTCTTTCTTCCTCCTCTCTCCTCTTCCTCTCTCTTCCTCCTCTCTTTTCTTCCTTTCTCATCTTTCTCTCTTTTCTCCTTTCTCCTCCTCCTCTCTCTTCTTCCTCTCTCTTCCTCCTCTCTCCTTTTCCTTTCTCTTCCTCCTCTCTACTCTTCCTCTCTCTTCCTCCTCTCTTTTCTTCCTCTCTCTTCTTCCTCTCTCTTTCTCCTGTCTCTTCCTCCTCTCTCCTCCCCCTCTGTCCTCTTCCTGTCTCTTCCTCCTCACGCTTCTTATTCTCTCTTCCCCCTCTCTCTTCTTCCTCTCTCTTCCTCCCTCTCTCTTCTTCCTCTCTGTTCCTCCTCTCTCCTCCTCCTCTCTCCTCTTCCTCTCAATTCCTCCTCTCTCTTCCTCTCTATTTTCCTCCTCTCTCCTCCTCCTATCTCCACTTACTCTCTCTCCCTCCTCTGTTTTCCTCCTCTCTCCTCCACCTCTCTCTTCCTCCTCTCTCTTCCTCCTCTCTCCTCTTCCTCTCTCTTCCTCCTCCCTCTCCCTCCTATGTCTTCCTCCTTTCTCTTCCTCCAATCTCTTCATCCTCTCTCCTTCTCCTCTCTCTTCCTCCTCTCTCTTCCTCCTCTCTCCTCTTCCTCTTTCTTCTTCCTGTCTCTTCCGCCTCTCTCTTCCTCCTCTATTTTCCTCCGATATTCACCTCCTCTCTCCTCTTCCTCTCTCTTCCACCTCTCTCTTCATCTCTCTCTTCTTCCTCTCTCCTCTTCCTCTCTCTTCCTCATCACTCTTCCTCCTCTCTCTTCTCCTCTATCCTCTTCCTATCTCTTCCTCCTCTCTCTTCCTTCTCTCTTTTCCTCCTCTCTCTTCCTCCTCTCTCTTTCTCCTCTCTTTTCCTCCTCCTCATTCTACTCTCTCCTTTTTATCCCTTTTCCTCCTATATCCTCTTCCTCTCTTTTCCTCCACTCTTTCCTCCTCACTCCTCTTCCTCTCTCTTCCTCCTCTCTCTCCTCCTCACTTATTTTCATCTCTCCTCCTCCTCTCTCCTTTTCCTCACTCTTCCTCCTCTCTCTTCCTCCTCTATCTTCCTCCTCTCTCCCCCTTTCTCTCTCTTTTTCCTCTCTTTTCCTCCTCTCTCTTCCTCCTCTCTCTTTCTCCTGTCTCTTCCTCTTCTCCTTCCCCTCTCTCCTCTTCCTGTCTCTTCCTCCTCACGCTTCTTATTCTCTCTTCCTCCTCTCTCCTCCTCCTCTCTCTTCCTCCTCTCTCTTCCTACTCTCTCTTCCTCCTCTCTCTTCTCCTCTCTCTTCCTCCTCTCTGCTCTTCCTCTCTCTTCCTCCTATCTCTTCCTCCTCTCACTTGCTCCTCTCTTTTCCTCATCTCTCCTTATCCTCTCTCTTCATTGTCCCTCTTCTTCCTCTCTTTTCCTCGTCCTCTTCCTCCTCTCTCCTTTTTCTCTCTCTTCCTCCTCTCACATTTTCCTCTCTCTTCCTGATCTCTCTTCCTCCTCTCTCCCCTTCCTCTCTCTTCCTCCTCTCTCTTCCTCCTCTCTGCTACTGCTCTCTCTTCCTCCTCTCTTTTCCTCCCCTCTCTTCCTCGTCTCTCTTCCTCCACTCTTTAATACTATCTCCTCTTCCTCTCTCTTCCTCCTCTCTCTTCCTCCTCTCTCTTCCTCCTCTCTGCTACTGCTCTCTCTTCCTCCTCTCTTCTCCTCCCCTCTCTTCCTCGTCTCTCTTCCTCCTCTCTTTTAATACTATCTCCTATTCCTCTCTCTTCCTGCTCTCTACTCCTCCTCTCTCCTCTTCCTCTCTCCTCCTCCTCTCTCTTCCTCCCCTCTCTTCCTGCTCTCTACCCCCTCTCTCCTCTTCCTCTCTCTTCCTCCTCACGCTTCCTCCTCTCTCCTCCTCCTCTGTCCACATCCTCACTCTCCGTCCTCTCTCTTCCTCCTCTCTCTTCCTCCTATCTCATCCTCCTTACTTATTTTCATCTCTCCTCCTTCTCTCTCCTCCTTCTCTCTCCTTTTCCTCTCTCTTCCTCCTCTCTCTTCCTCTTCTCTCTTCCTCCTATATGCTCCTCCACTCTCTTCCCCCTCTCTCCTCTTCCTCTCGCTTCCTCTCTCTCTTCCTCCTATCTCTTCCTCCTCTCTTTTCCTGTCTCTCTTCCTCTCTCCTCTCTCTCTGTTCCTCCTCTCTCTTCCTCCTCTATCTTCCTCCTTTCTCCTCTTTCCCTCTCTTCCTCCTCTCTTTTCATCCTCTCACTTCCTCCTCTCTCTTCCTCCTCTCTTATCCTCCTTTCTTCTATTCCTCTCTTTTCCTCCTATCTCCTCCTACTCTCTCCTCTTCCTCTCTCTTCCTCCTCTATCTTCCTCCTCTCTCTTCCTCCACTCTCCTCTTCCGCTCTCTTCCTCCTCTATCATCCTCCTCTCTCTTCCTCCTCCTTCTTCTTCCTCTCTCTTCCTCCTCTCTCCTCTTCCACTCTCTTCTTCCTCTCTCTTCCTCCTCTCTCTTCCTCCTCTCTCTTCCTCCTCCTTCTTCTTCCTCTCTCTTCCTCCTCTCTCCTCTTCCTCTCTCTTCTTCCTCTCTCTTCCTCCTCTCTCTTCCTCCTCTCTCTTCCTCCTCTCTTTTCCTCTTCTCTCCTTTTCCTCTCTCTTCCTTATCCCTCTTCTTCCTCTCTTTTACTCCTCCTCTTCCTCCTCTCTCCTTTTTCTTTGTTTTCCTCCTCTCTCATTTTCCTCTCTCTTACTCCTCTCTCTTCCTCCTATCTCCTCTTCCTCTTTCTTCCTCCTCTCTTTTCCTCCCCCCTCTTCCTCGTCTCTCTTCCTCCTCTCTTTTCCTCCTATCTCCTCTTCCTCTCTCTTCCTCGTCTATCTAATTTCTGTCTCTTCCTCCTCTCTCCTCCTGCTGTCTCTTTCTCCTCTCTCTTCCTCCTCTCACCTCCTGCTCTCTCTTCCTCCTTTCTCTACTCCCTCTGTCTTCCTCCTCTCTCTTCCTACTCTCTCTTCCTCCTCTCTCTTCCTCCTCTCACTTCCTCCTCTCTCCTCTTCCTATCTCCTCCTTCTCTCTCCTCCTTCTCTCTCCTTTTCCTCTCTCTTCCTCCTCTCTCTTCCTCTTCTCTCTTCCTCCTATATCCTCCTCCTCTCTCCTCCCCCTCTCTCCTCTTCCTCTCTCTTCCTCCTCTCCCTTCCTCCTCTCTCCTCTTCCTCTCTCTTCCTCCTCTCTCCCCTTCCTCTCTCTTCCTCTTCTCTCTTTTCCTCCTCTCTCTTCCTCCTCTCTTTTCCTCTTCTCTCTTCTTCCTCTCTCTTCCTCCTCCCTCTTCCTCCTCTCTTTCCCTCCTCTCTCCTCCTCCTCTCTCCTTTTCCTCTCTATTCCTCTTCTCTCCTGCTCCTCTCTCCTTTTCCTCTCTCCTCTTCCTCCCCTATTTTCCTCCTCTCACTTTCTTCTCTCTCTTCCTCCTCTCTCTTCCTCCACTCTCTTCTTACTCTCTCCTCTTCCTCTCTCTTCCTCCTCACTTTTCCTCCTCTCTCTTCCTCCTCTCTCTTTCTCCTCTGTTTTCCTCCTTTCTCCTCTTCCTCTCTTTTCCTCCTCTCTCCTCCTCCTGTCTCCTCTTTCTCTCTCTTCCTCCTCTCTCTTCCCCCTCTCTCTTCCTCCTCTCTCCTCCCCCTCTCTCCTCTTCCTCTCTCTTCCTCCTCACGCTTCTTCCTCAAACTTCCTCCTCTCTCCTCCTCCTCTCTATTCCTCCTCTCTTCCTCCTCTCTGTTCCTCCTGTGTTCCTCCTCTATTTTCCTCCGATATTCTCCTCCTCTCTCTTCCTCCTCTCTCCTCTTCCTATCTCTTCTGCCTCTCTCTTCCTCCCCTCTTTTCCTCCTCTCTCTTCCTCCTCTCTCCTCCTCCTCTCATTTCCTCCTCTCTCCTCTTCCTCTCTGTTCCTCCTCCCTCTTCCTCCTCTCTCTTCCTCCTCTCTTTTCCAACTCCTCTTCCACCTCTGTACTTTTCCTCTCTCTTCCCCTTTCTCTTCCTCCTCACTCCTCTTCCTCT